>NC_092815.1:49521352-49786352 GCF_023375885.2 Dermacentor andersoni
TACAATACTTTCCAGAAAAACGGACAAAACGCCTAAGACAAGCAAGAATGTGAACGTAGTTGGGTGTCTTGAAAGGCTTCGAGTTTCAGCGTTTAAATGAACCAGCGCAGGCGTCCGTCTATATCGGCGCTAAAGGAGGAGGCTTACCGAGTTATCGCTAAGACCGAAAATAAGAGAAGGAAAGCAAGAGATCTCCAAGGTGCTTAAACTTTCAAACATTTTGTTTTCTTACGCTCTCTGAATATTGGTATTCTAAATTTACTCTTTCAGAACCAGCTTCGCCTTTGCGAAAGCTACGTTAAAAAATCGCTGAAGTGAGCGAAGACGCAACCGAAGCTCATGATTTGGTATTTAGCTGAAGACACTTTGAAGCAGAATAAAAAAGACAGTTAAATCAAGGTACTTCTGGTTTCTATAATGCACTCTCGCGTTATTGTTTGCCAGTCATATCCTGCCACTGCGACTGTGGTCTCGTCGCTCTCTCCCGATAACCAATCCCGTCAGATTTCGCACAATTCAATTCGGTGTGTCAGGGTCTTTCGTGTCTGAGCACAAGGTGGTCGCGACAAATAATAAGCTGTCGCGTTTTCCCTGATGTGCTTTCTATCACTCACATTCTGATGCACGTGCAGAAGCCCCTGACAGCTCCTAATATACCGACACAATGAAAGCCTACACGTGCATTACAGCCTTCTAGTCAAGAACGGCATCTCACCCGAGTGCAAGATTAGCACACTTTCCTTTTTATATCATACTTTACTTTGCTTTATTTATTTTTTTTTCTGCGAAAGCAGTTACGTTTTCGAAGCTAGGTTTGCTCTGTCTGTCCGCCCGTTTCGTAACGCTGACGACGACTGTTGTCGTCAATAGTGTTATGTGTTCGTCGTCGGTTCGCCTGCTTGCCTTCGTCATTGAACTTGGGCGGATAGGCAGAATACATTCTTTACTACGACTCTGTACAGGGTCTTCAAAGTTAAAGTAACGTTAATTTTAATGAAAACGCGATGCTCGCAGAGGCGTTTTGTTCGCTTTGGCGGACACGATTTTTACGCACGAGTACAGTGATACTACGCGTAATTGCCAAAACCTTCCTACTATCATGATTATGGTGCGTCTATATATGTTAAGCTTCAAGACAGCTGCACTTAAGACCCAATTTGCTGTATTTTCCTTGGGTGCCGCTGTTCTTACGTATCCATCGTCAAATTTGACACTCAGTGATCTAATTTCGCATTCAGGGGCGTGAATCTCGACACAACATCAAGCAGTTAGAGAACTTCAACGCGAGGGAAAGGGAAAAGGTCAGTCTCACGCTCGTCGCAGTCTTTACTCGTACATGTGTGCTCGCACACCTTTCTGTTGTTGTTTCTCCTTCTTCTTCGTCGCTGCTTTCACTCGCTTTCTTTTCGCCAGCTGCCAACCTGAAGGAGACGCAGCGGCCGAGAAATGCACGCCTGACCTTTCAGCCATGGATCATACGTCTGCCTTCGGGCAACGTGTGGCGATACTCAAGGAGAAGACGCGTGGCACGAAGCCGAGAGAGGTACAGAAAGAGAGAAAAATGTATATAAAAAAGGAAAGAAATAGGGAAAGAAAATCGCGAATAGGAGAGCAGCCCGGAGTAAACGCACCAGCAAACCACCGAGCCGTCGTATCTTGTTTCCGTTCCTTTCCCTCTTATTTCTTCTTGTATTAGCGTGCCTGTCTCCTCCCGCGATTCGTCCTCTCTCTTATTTATTTCATCTTTGGGTTGGCTACTTTCGCCTTCGCGGCCAACTTGTTAGCCTTCGCATTACGCAAATCGATCAGCGCAAGTGGCGCATTTACGAAGGCTGATGTCTGTGAATGTGCGTGTGAAGCTTCGCAGCCCGAGCGCATGCGCGCGCAGCACTCCAAAGTGCGCGACATAAACATTTCGAGGAGCCGAGCGGTGATGCTGCTCAAGTCTGCGTTGATGGGAGATTGACGGACATGCGCGTTCCATTGCCTCATCTAGATACTCTCGACGTTAAGTTCACGCGTCGTGATAAAAGCCGGATTAGGTCTTCAATCGGGCATGTGTTGCTACACGAAGAATAGAAGAAAAAAATAAAGAAGTGAAAGTTTTACGTTGGCCTTCACTTATTACATTTCGTGTAAGCCTGTGTAACTATTTCTCGACATATTGTATTCTGAACATATAGAAATATGGAGTTCCCTATTTCGTAAATGTAACGAAAAAATAATAAGAAAGACATCATTACTCGTTTTCAATTGAGAACCAAAAAGAGAGAGAGAACACACACACACAAAGGCGTTACGCAAAGAAAATGTGGGGCGCTGTAAGCCAGTTACTAAAGCGTAAAACAGCATCTGCTTGTAAACTTCGCGATATCACTTGCAATTGTATGCGGGCCTATTCTACGCTGCAGTTCATTCAGTAACACGGTACGTTTTGCGACTTTCAAAGCACTTTAAGCAATAATGATTAATGAAACCAACAATCTACAAAGGACGAACGAAGGGTTTCTCCTCTTCAAGTTGTTAGGCGAATGGACATGGAGTGTGGAACTAAAAAAAAGCAAAAAATAAAATAAAAGAAGGCAGCCGTCTACGTCTTTATGCACTACTAATCGTACACGTTCACACATCTGGCATTGGACGTACCCTTTTTCCAGGAAATTGAAGATGATATGTTCACTACAGAGAGACAGCGGGTTCATGACTTCGAAAACCTCGAGCTCTTGTTCCACACCATGATTTCGGAGGTTGCGAAAAAGAACAAGGAAAAAAAAATATATGTTTTACTTAGCTATCATGTTTCGCGTGCTATCTCATCTTGTCCAGTACGATCGACTGATGAAAGTATGGGCCGGTTCGTAACGGACGTCGCTACGTGATTAAACCTCGCGATCACTAATGACCCGCAGAAAGCGCACTCATCACGGCACGGTGCACTTCTCGTATTCAAGAGGCAAATGACGCTCACTCACCCATCCGTCGCACGACTCCTCGATCAAGACACACGAGCCTAAGTTTGCGCTTATTAACTGCATAGTTTCTTTGCCGAATTTGAAACCAAGAATAATTGGAACTGTACCGAGTGCATCAAGCGATACTGAAATACCTTTTCTGAGTCAGAGCGAGAGGGCTCACTCGAAGTGTGTGACACGAAGACGTTATATAATGTCTTGGAGGGCGCGGCAAGCACACCCAGCCAGTAAAGAAGAAAAAAAAAGAATAGATTGCTCGAAAGTTCGAAATGAACAGTCGCGTTAAACACAGATGACCTGCTTCCCGAAATGCGCACGGTCGTCGGTGGACGGCAATCGCGCGAGAATGCGGAGGGGCTCTGACGACGGGTGACCCTTTGAACCGAAAGACATCAGCGTCGTTCCCTTCACCGAGCACTGCTAAGCCTAGCCTTCTCGGGACTTCAAGTTTCTTGGACAATCTTACGCTCCCGAAACTGGGAGGGTTTTCTTACTATAAGCCATTGCACCTGACGTGTGTTAAGTAAATAGCCATGCACCTTGTGTCCCATCTCGAACGTAAGGTTTTCTTTTCCTTCGAGGGGACCAGTGATGTGAACATATGGCGTGCACTGCGAATTACATCACACGAGAATCTTTTTGTATTTGGCCTTGTTAAAACTAATAAAAATGTTGATGCTATTGCCCTCGAATTACCGTTAGGTAGGGAAACTGGCAAAGATCAGCGCGTTTGCGGTGAAAGTTACGCTTGCTCAACTGGCATGCTGAAAATACTCACTACTTTCAGGCCTACGTACGTTCTAGGTTAATTAAACAGTGTTTGAGCTTTTCCGCTGGCGTGTTTACATTGAATCGGGGCACAGACTAGCTATTGATGTTTATATATTATATTGGCCGCCTACCATATGTAACTTATTCGGTTAACTACCCTCCCTTACATGCACCGTACACATGTGAAATAAGTTGACCGGGGATGGACCAGCTATGTCCGTTATGCCTATTTCGGCCTATGTCACTGCGGCTAGGTTTAGAAAATTTTATCTTTTTCAAGATTCCAGAAAATTAAAAATACTAATGTCAGAATTTACCCATTTGTCCTGTTCATGGGACAACAAACGGTGTCCCACACGTAAATTAAAAATCTCCCTAACAAAATTACGATGCAGCATCCCACCATGAAATTTTTGCCTATAAGGTCTGGTCCGGCACCGTCCCCTCTTTGTCCAACCTGCCAGGAGCCCGAAATTAGCATGTCGTCGATTTAGAAATCAGAAAAATAAATTAGGATATTCATTCCGAAATTTGTGTATTTTTTTAACTATTCAAAGTATCCTCTCCTTCGGGGCTTCTTCGTTGGCCTTTAGCCACAAGAACATCTGCGTCGCCATTTGCGACTACCTCTGTGACACAAGAAGGCTACCGTGCTAATTCTCGAAATCAATAATTGGATAGATCAATAACTCCCTGATTCTGTCTTCCAAATTTTTCTAATAGAACCCGAAAATAGAATACAAAATTTGCTGTTTATATATAATTACAAAAATTCTTTTCATTTCCATATCTGCCACGTAAATGTTTTTTTTCTTTAATTAACATGAACGTTATACTTCATCCCAATTTAGTTTTCCATTTAAGTTTTTCTCTTTCCCTTTCCCTATAAGTTTTAACATTTAACGGCTGGCTTCTTGGCCAATGCCTTGAATTGGGTAAGCGACACACGTGAGGAACAAGGAAGCAAGCAAGCTTTCCCGTCTACTGCTGATTTTCGGTTTTCCCGGCGTTTATCTGCGGGACATCAAGAGGACAAAGGCACTTCTAGAGGACAAAGGCACTCGCGTATAATGTTACTAATAGCTGAGCTATTAGTAACATTATACGCGAGTGCCTTTGTCCTCTAGAAGTTACGTTCGAAGTGCCTATAGAACAAAAGATCAAATTTCTGGATATTAAATTTACCTTCGGTGATGAACTAACTTGCTGGTGTTACAGTCCCCGGACAAATAAACCGTTGTTGTCATATCATTCAGCCCATTCTAAACTGGTAAAAAGAGGAATTGCGAAAATGTGTTTCACTAACGCACTAACTAAATCATGCCATCATTGCAATGACGAAGCCTTCACACAGCAAGCCATGCGGCTACATGAAGCAGGCTATCCCAATCATGTACTGACATCAGTTGCAGAGGGAATACTTCGGCAAGTGCAGCAATCAGGGACTGCTGAAGGAGCGGAAAGAGATAGTAACCGAGAGAAAAAAAAAAGACCAACAGTGATACCTTATATCCACCGGTTGTCGCACAACCTAAAGAAAATTGCCCGCCGAGGTAACACTGATGTGGTTTTTTCAGCACCTAACAAACTAATCAGCCTGTGCAGGAAAACAAGACCAGAAAAGAAAGAAAGTGCCCCTAGCTGCCAAGTTAAACACAGGAAGAAGTTCAGAGAATGTAAGACTTCAATTATTTATCGTATACCCTTATCGTGTGGGAAGTATTACGTCGGACAGTCGGGCAGATGCATTAATGATAGACTGCGCGAACACAAAAATAAAGTCGACAAACTTGTATCAGATGGGTTTCTCTCCCTTCATTGTAAGCAACATAAGTGCTCCCCTCTCTTCGAATCAACAATCATTACCGGTAGAAACAAGTGCGAACTCACTAGACTTATAATAGAAGCCGAGCAGATTGATGCCCTAGGGGATTCATGTATCAGCAAACCATCATTGGCTCTCTCTGAAAAAGAACTGAAATTTTTGCGCATGGCTTAGCATATCACAAAATGTATCGCTCTAATTGTTAATCTGTTCACGTGCCTGTGACGCATGTGGCCTGAGTGTATAAGTACGACCTGGTTTTCGACAATAAACAGTGTTGGAAGTTAGCGCTGTGTGTGTCCCTTTGTGTCTTCTCTTGTCCCGTCTTTGAATCGCGCTACCATACTCCCCTTGAAGATGCATTACCAACAAGCCCACATTGCAACCCTAGTGAACTGAACGATGCCGACAGTGACAGCACGCAACTCTACTCGGCCAGCGCAGAAGACTCCGAAGACCGCTTCGAAACCGTGGGAAGCCGCAAGGCGAAGCGGAGGAGCCTCGAAGCACCTTGGCCTTGAAGTACGTCGACAGTGAAGGATTACGAGCCGTCCTCGAGCCCCCGCCATACTCTTCATGCCGGCGGCCCTCGGACAATTCGCGCCACCTGAATAGGCAAGCAGTCTCGACTTTCCTTGAAAGATCAGTACCATATGAGATAACCGATATAAGAATTAACAATGGCAAAAATATAATCGCCGTAGATGTAGTGCATTCAAGCGCTTTTGACATCTTGCATACAGTAACCGATTTGAACGGGATTAGAGTGCGCTCCCACATCCAGTCGACAAGGATACAGGAACAGGTGCCATCCACGACATAGATTTTGCAATACCAAATGAAGACTTGCCTATCCTAGTCAAGGCAGCTACCACCCGCCGTGGTTGCTCAGTGGCTATGGTGTTGGGCTGCTGAGCTCGAGGTCGCGGGATCGAATCCCGGCCGGCGGCCGCATTTCTATGGGGGCGGAATACGAAAACACCCGTGTGCTTAGATTTAGGTGCACGTTAAAGAACCCCAGGTGGTCGAAGTTTCCGGAGTCCTCCACTACTCTGTGCCTCATAATCATAAAGCGGCCTTGGAACTTAAAACCCCATACTTTTTTAAGGCAGCCACCCTTGATGCTACCATCATGCAGGTATCTCGGACTGGAAATTCACGCTGTGCGAAGCTTCATGAGCAACACCATACCATCTAATGTCAAGGTGGGCCATTCCCCCCCCCTCTCATAAAACCGTTCATTCTGTAGCATCTGCAGTGCCACAAGTGGCTTCGGTTAGGTCACGTCGCAGGCATTTGTAGTAACGCGGCAGTATGTGCGCACTGCGGTGAGTCCCACACCACAGAATCCTGCCAAGAAGCGGTATTTATTTGCAGAAACTGCAAAGGTTCGCCTGAAGCCGCATCGAGGAATTGCCCCCGAATTAAGAAGGAGTGGAGTATACTTAAGGAGATGGTAAGGCAAGGCTCTACGCACCGGGAAGCAGCCGTTACTGTGAAAAAAAAAACGACGCTGCCACCGCAACCGCCGACGTTCGCCATGGGATGCGAAAGGCCCTCCACAGCAGCAACCTAGTCCAGCAGCGTCGTCACCTCGAAATGTGGAAAAGCAGTCATTGCGCGAGATCAGACACACCGTTATGAATGACAAAGAAGCCCAGAAAAGTGCTTGTAACGTTGCCTGGCCTTCACAGCCAAATGCATTCCACTTGCTGGGCTTGAGCGGCGTACATCACCTGCCTCAAACGTACCTCCTGCTTCCGACAAGTTGCCTGAGCAGGATGCACAGGTGGTTATATACTGCTGAAGTTGCTAATGGCTACCATTCGCACACTTTTGTGAAATACACAAACTTCGACTGCTCGATGCGCTTTACAAGTACTGCATGCTCTCGCTCTTGAGCTTGAAACCTTGCATTAGAAACATGGCTCGCCGCTTCTGCAGAAGCGATCCATTCAAGAAATCAAGAATGCCTCACTTCTTCAGTGGAATGCGAGAGGCCTGAAATCACGTGTTTACGATTTTCGTCATTTTGTATATGTGAATCTGTTTCCGGTGCTAGTCACCTGTGAATCAAACGTAAGAAACATCCTCAGACCATCAGGATGCGAATAGTTTGTTTCCGCAAAAGGGAAAAAAAGCAGCAAGGTCCTCGATTATGTTCGCAAGGAGCTCACCTACGTGGCCGAGGCCGTGCCTCCCCATGACGACAATCAGTATGTATGGCTTAGCATAAAGAAGGGGTTCTCCTTCACACTCATCTCAAGCTACATTTCCTTATCAAATCGTTTAGACTGTAAAACGCTTGAAAATATTTGTGGATGACCTCCAGTCCTTGGATAATCACAGCAGATTTTGGTGCTTACCACCCAATTTGGGGAAGTAGAACAACCAATTTAAGAAGCAGGACTCTTGTATCTTTTGCTTCGGACCATGACCTCTGCCTTTTGAACGATGCAGCCCAACATTCTTGAAAGCATCATCGTACAGCAGCAGCCTAGATCTTATATTGGTGTCACGATGCCTTATGTATAACGTCTATTGGTTTACTGACTTGGGAACACGTGGAAGTGACCATATTCCTTCTTACGTTGTCATCAAATGTCTAAGCAGTATGTCTTCCCCATGGTCTCTCGAGCGATTGACTGGCCTGAATTCGAGGCCTTTGTGAACGATGAATGTAATGGCGGCCTTGCACGTAGCATAGAGATTGTGATTGTGGACGCGATGCATGCTGCAGTGCGCTGCTTCTTATGGCCAGCCACTCGCACGGACTTTGACATTGAATTAGAAAGGCTTAGAGTAGTACATCCGAGCGCTGAGAGGAGGTGCAGGCGCACAAAGTCGATTCTAGACCTTAGGGATGTCAGGCGCACGCACAAGAAAATGCGTCGTCGCATGGGATGTTCCTTGGCGATGGCAATGGTTGCTGCTGTTGAAGCGCATTGCGGTCGACCCAGACATGTTCTAAGCGCTTTAGATTGCATGCTCTCAAGCACTCTGAGATTTGTCCTCCGGGTGCTTGACAGCACCGGAGGACAATGAAAGATGGCAATAATTGTGTGGCTCGTTCGACCAACGCAAACCTCTCTCTCGCATATGGCGAACTCTCCAAGGCCTTCGCTCTTCTCAGCAACGCCAGCCCTTTAAGGCATTGGCTCTCTCTCAAGGTTGTCAAAAAGTGGATGTTGGGGAAGAGTTTTGTGAGGCAATTGCAGGTGACTGAGCGCTACTAAAGAATCTTGAATTGTACGATATTCCCTTCATGCAAGTTTCGGCAATGGACAAACCATTCTCCATGGAATAACTAGAGGCTGCACTAGCCACTTGCAGTCGTTCCTCTTAGCCGGGACCTGACAACATCACGTTCGCTGCTATCCGCAACCTTGACCATGAAGCACGAGAGATCCTGCTGCGTCATCTCAACGTCTCGTGAGTGAGGGAGCTGTTCCTTCTCAGTGGAAGCGTAGCCGTCTTGTCTCAATCTTAAAGCATGAAAAACCTCCCCTTGAAGTGACATCATATCAACCTATTGCTCTGGCCAGCTGTGTTGGCAAGTTGACGGAAAGAGTTATCCTCACACGCCTCGAGTGGCTTCTTGAGCATGACAATTTTTATACGGAGGCGATGACAGGTTTTCGACGTGGCCATTCGTTGGTCGAGAACGTCATTGATCTTGTGTCTTCGATTCGACAACAGAAATCATCCAAACACCTCTCTGTAGCACTATATTTAGATGTGAGGGGCGCTTATGATAATGTTTTTCACGAAGCCATTCTGACGCGCTCGGGGCTGCTGCAATCGGGGGCCGCACTTTTCGATGGATCTGGAGCTACCTGACTGAAAGGAGCTGCTTTGTAGTCGCCAAGGATGGTCAAACTTTCGACCACTACACCAGCATGGAGTTCCACAAAATGACAATTTGAGCCTGGTTTTGTTCAACCTAGTTTTGACTGGGCTGGCCGAAATCCTGCCACAGTCAGTCAGCCTGTCAATTTACGCAGATGACATCTGCAGCTGGGCGTCAGGAGTAACCCAGCCGCAGGTTCACGCAAGGTTACAAAAGGCTAAAATGATGCCGTGTACTTACCTTCAGAGACAAGGCCTCAGAATCTCAACAGAAAAGTGCGCATTAGTCGCCTTCCCGCGAAAATTGATCACTGGATAACCGGTGTCTCTTTATGGCCAGTCTATCTTATACAAGAGAAACCACCGACTTTTAGGGATAATTGTCGACCGTGACCTCTCCTGGAGCCCCCATGTATACTACCTAAGGAAGAGACTCCTCTCAATCAGACACCGTTTCAAAGCCATTGCTGGAATAGCATGGGTACCATCGGTGCGTTCAATGTTTCAACTGTACAAAGCGCTATTCATGGGTTTCTTGTATTACAGCTCTCCGGTACTGTCAAGCACCCGGAGGACAAATGTCAGAGTGCTTGAGAGCATGCAATCTAAAGCGCTTAGAACATTTCTGGATCTACCGCGATGCGCTTCAGCAGCAGCAATCATTACCATCGCCAAGAAAAATCGCATCACAACATATATCATCATAGACACCCTTATAAATCATCTTCGTCACCTTTCCCGACTCCAGTCCGAATGCCTTGCTTCTCTCTCGGAAAGTAGACCAGGCGCAACTTTTTCGGGCATTGTAGCCTCGTACACATCCTCTCCTCCGTCCCACTTCACACCTGCAGCAAGATGATCTTGTCCCTTGTGGCGTTCCCGGCAGCCACAAGTGCGGCTTTCCATTCTAGGAATCGCAAGTCCGACCAGCCAATTTGGACCCTGAATCAAGCGGCTCAACATCTACTGCATCATTCATACTCCCATCGAGTTCATGTTTATACAGATGGATCTTCGAAATTAACCAGCTCTACAAGTGCGGTAGTCATTCCGTCAATGTCAATCTGCAAGAAGTTCAACATCAGCCACATCACAACATCGACAGGATCCGAACTTTCTGCCCTCCATAGCGCATTGCTATATGTGCAGCAACAACCACCAAATCACTGGAATATATTATGTGATTCAAAGGCAGCCATGCGGTCACTCTTATCAGCTCTACGCCGCAGCTCACATGAACATTTGGTAGCAGAGACACGATTACACTACCCTCAAGCGGTGAACGGAGACCATGACATCGTATTTCAGTGGTTACCCGGGCATTGCTACATTGCTGGCAAAGAAAGTGACAACAAAGCTGCCCGTGAGGCACACGATGAATGTGAAAGCATCTCGATACCATTGTCGAGAACGGATGCAGCGCGGCACCTCACTGGTCTTGCCAATATTAATGCTGTAAGAAAATAGAACACACCGGAGTTCACTTACCGGCGCCTATATGCCGTGGACCCGCATATGGCACCGCAACGTTTACCTGGTTATGACCGACAGGAATAAACGCTACTGTGCCGCTTGCGAGTTGGTGCTTCATTCACAAACACCTACTCATTCCTAATTGGAATGACGGAAAGTCGCAATTGCAGCAGATGTAGAGTCGAAGAAACAATAAAACATATCCTGTGTAACTGCCTTACATACGAAAACGAGAGGAGTGCCCCTCGTACAGCTTTGCAGCACTTAGACGACCGTCCTTTCACAGAGGAGATCTTGGGACCGTGGTCTCTTGCGTCTGCTATATGTAAGGCCACAAGCTGGTGCGTTTCTTGAAGTGCACCAGCCCGTATGACCTCCTGTGACTGACTCAGTGGTGCATGCTTGTGTGCGTAACAATGGAGACTGCGACCTCCTTTATTCCTTCTCCGATTTCAATCCCCTTTCCCTCTTCCCTACCGGGCTCAACCTGCTTAACCTCCCTACCTTTCCCTTATGACTTATCTCTCTCTCTCTCTCCTGAGTTTAGTTTACCTCGCGAAACCAAGCCATTCGACAAAGCTATAGCTCGGTAGATTTTGTCGGCAGAGGACCTTCTCAGTAGCATAATTATGATGTTCTCGATTCGCCTTCCACTTTCACGAATGTTAAAAGATTTTCTTAGCTTTGTCGCCCATTTGTACCATGTGATCATACACAGAGAAGCAGATGATACTGTATGCTTCGTAAAGGGGGCCGGAACTTCGGTCAAGAGAATTAACTTTCACTTTTTAATTCGGACTTTACCCCATTCAATATGGAAATAAACTCAATTCAGTTCAATTTAATGAAAACTGGAGAGGTTTGCCTGATAGCACGGCCTAGCGTGCTACCACAAAAGGGCAATTTACAGAATTTTGCTAGATGGCTCCACCAGGAACCACCTTGTTGGAGGTCATTCGAGGAGACAGGATTGTAAAATCCTGCTTAGTGAACATTCGAGTGCGTTTTGTTATCGCTATGTGTTGAATATAATTACCGGGACCCTTGTAACGGCCTCTAACTTACCCTTTAGTTTGTTACTTTTGAGACGGAAAGCCCCATAAGTTATGTGAGGTCGTTAGTGTGAAAACTTCGAACGATGCGCTATTGCTGCTTAACAGAAGCAATTCGAATGTCAGAGAAACATGACCTCACGACGAAGAAGTATTCAAAGAAATGACTTGTCAAATAAGAAAGAGGTACACCAAACGCGGCGGTAATGCTAGCCAAGAAAGAAAATAGTGCTGTACAAGACACAGAATCAGAAGGCATTGTTCAACTATAAGCATTCGATCTTACCGATAAAAGCAGATGAGGGAGAGCAGAATGATGCAGTTGCATTCGTTACTAAACGAGCATTCCACGCACATACCTACTTTTGGCTAGGAGATGAACAGCCACTCTATTTTCATGAATTTAATGCCGACACCGATGGAGGTACATAGTTAGTGTACTGCTTTAAAACATGCCAGAATACAATATCAAATTAAGAGGGGATAAAAGCAAAATGGGGAACAGGAAAATCCGAAATAAGAGATTCAAGTGTGTAAAAAGAGACATGATTAAATGATTAGAGAAATGCGACGGAGTTTAACCATCCTGAGCCCGGATGGCTACCCTACACTGCAAAAAGGGGAAACGGAAGGGAAAGACGAGAAGAAGGAAACTAAGGTTAACGGTATGCACCCACACGCATGCACAAGCGTCCATCAATCCCGCCTGTGACAAACCGAACGATTGTACAGAATCTAAAGAGTTTCTTATACTTAACTAAGCCCGTCCGCAGGTCTCCCTCCTTCGCCTGCAGCCGTTGCGCATGCATCAAACTAACTGCTTTGTTATCTGTGTATACACAGAATTACCATAGCAAACAGGAGACAGCGCCAGGTTTGTGTACATAGTGCTAATCGCACTAATTGAGCTGCGCGTCCGCGGCGCCTCAACGGCGCTGCGCCCTTCTTCGCCCGTGTGGGCGTATGCGCGCGTCCGCAAATTACGTGGGACGACAAATACACGCGGCTGGTCTGGGCCTCAACCCACGAGTGCGGGATGCCTGCTTCACAGTCCCTTTGCGCACCACTGGCTGGTCCATCGGCATCGCTGGAGCATCCGGGCAGTGGGAGCACAGCATGCTCCGGTGAATTTTCATGCATCAGCACGAAATACAGGCAGGACGCGTCAGAACAAGCTCCCTCCTGTCGGTGCTCCTGCGTGACTGTTTATGCTTGAAGAACAGCTCGCTAGAACGTTGCAAATTCTCGAGGAACAGGGAGACAGGGACAGCAGAGATATTTTTATTGTGGCTAAATAATAAAATAATGGAGAGGTTCGTACCATTTGATGCAGACACCACTTACTCTGTTCATTACACTATGTCCAGTACAAAGTTCGTCGAAATGATAGAATATAGCCCTTCAGCAGCACAGGAGAGACGGAGAACTAACTACTTCATAAGAGGTTGCTAGTTAGCTGTGAATCGTTAACTACTTCGTTAGAAGCAGTTAACAAAATAGTTCATAACAAGCCTTTACTCCTCATTTTTATTTCGCTTATTTGTGTACAAATGAGGGTATGCCAGGCGCCCCTGGCACCATGCTTTTTGAACAAAGGAGCAAAACATTGCGTACGGATGAAGCCGACTGTATGTTGCTAGCAACCTGCTTGAAGAAACTTCCAGTATTCTTTGCGTTCTTAGTCATAAAGTCATTAGCCCTGATTAATTCACAACTATCTTAATTTTCCGGACAATGGCTACGTTGCCAATGCAAGGTTTGCAGAGCACATTTAAGACATCATTTTAGTTCTTTGTGGCTCATTGCGATTTGTGCAGTTCTTTCTTCCATGCGCAAAAAGAAAGCCCGCAAAATTATAAAAAAGCCGCCGTGGGCTTTTGCTTGCGTGCTACACTGCCTTTCTCCTAAGCACGATAAGTAAGAAGAGCTACATAAATCTTAACACCTCTCAGTAAACAACTGAGAGTGATGTTTTCAAATGAGCGCTAAAACCTTACATCAATAACCTGGCCGTAAGCAATAAAACTAAAACATTTTAATTCATCTGTAACACATTCTTAATGAAGCGTAATAACGTCGATATATATTTATATTTGGGCAGGTAGGAGGGAGACAGGGTAGTGGTACACAGCATTTCATATATTTAATTACTCCGTTTCACTTGATAAAGCAAAGAGCTTACAAGCTACAAAAAGCACTTAGAATGACAAAGCTTTTCAAACGGCCTCTCCTAATGTACGGACATAACTTCACCGTTACTTCGCTATACTTTCTCTTTATTGAATCAAACAGCAAGTTTATGTCTGAGATTCTTATATGCTACCCGAAAATTACTTAACGGAAAGAGTATTTTCTGATATGTGCAATCTCTGCTAAAGAAAGCCATAAGAATTTCTTGCTACAGAAGTTAGCCTCTATAGGAGTTATGTGGATCTGCATGTTCAAACGACAAAAATAAATAGAAACACTGACGTTGTTTTTTGTGTTTTTTTTACTGAATAATTAGTTGGGCAAGAGGATGGAACATTGAGAAACTCTGTTTCCGCAAGAAAATGGCTCTATAGGCAACAAACTTGATAAGGATACAAAATATCCTTGTTGAGATCGTATCTTTCTGCCTTCCTCGATGAGGGTTAATGGAGAAAGGGAAACAATGCCTAATTCACAGCAGAGCATCTCTACTGACGGTGGCCGTTAGGGCCAGGAGATTCTTTTTCTTTCTTTCTTATGTTTCTTTTTTTTGGGGGGGGAGCGTCTAGAAGTAGTAAAAAACTCGCGGAAATACAGGAAGCAAACGACTGCTCGGTCGTGCTTTGTGATATTCAGAGAGATAGCAAGACAAAAAGGAAAGACATGGAGGTTAACCAAGGTCTCGCCGGGAAAACGAGAATCAGAGAGAGAGAGAGAGAGAAATTAGGAAGGACAGGCAGGTTAGCGAGGCGGACGTCCAGTTTGTTGCCGTGTAAGGAGGTGAGGGGACGAAGGATTAAAAGAAGAAAGGAGAAGGCGCAGGGAGAGATAGTTCATTCAGTGTCGCAACGGGGGGGGGGGGGGGGGGGGGTACTCTGCAAGTGTCCGACTAGTATACATGTACACTTCACCTGCTGCTGGACTTCTGATTGGCTGGGCCATGGTACGCGTCAGAAGGAGAGAGGCACCCCTGGCCAATCAGCCCTTCAGCAGTAGATGAAACGGACATGTCCATTAGATGGACACTTGTAGAATAGCCCCTCTGGACGAGCGGCCTGCTGCTATCCTCACAAAGCAAAGCCGGTTGCAGAAGAATAACCACGATATTCTGAAACCAATGTTTAAAATTTGTTGTACCAAATCAATTTCCTTCAACTTAGTATATGTGCTGATTACACAGATCTTAAGCAGACGGCCGGTTTAAAATACCAAGCCCTTGCCAGATGAGTGAGATTTCGTCATGCTGCTTTCCGAATGCTCCTCTGTCTTATCTGACCAGCGTTGCAGAAGTCGAATGCCTTTCTAAAAACTCCAAGTAACGGAGGACATTTCTTGACGTCTGGTAAACAGTTGTTTCATGACATGCAGGGTATTTTTCTGGCTGCGGGTATCTTTATTTACGGGTACCTGGTGAAATGTTCACATCGTACTCGCCTGTGTGCAATATACAGGCACGCAACGTTCTCAGTACTTGAGACAATTTATGTAGCTAAAATGACATTTCAATTAAAATCAAGACGATTCCAAATATCTCGGAGCTGCATCACCACTTTGCTTGTATCGACGTCATGAAGTAACTACCCACACAAACGGCAATGTACCAGGCCTTTGATGACGAAGCCCTGCAGCGGTAATGAACCATATGCTAGTTGTATTTGCTGGGGCTGTCGCTGTAGCGGCTACTACAGCCTTTCTGCAAATAAACAAAGAAGGAAGGAAAGAAAGGAAGATACATGAATGAATGAATGAATGAATGAACGAGCTTTTATTTTTACAGTTAAAGCTGTACATTGTAATGGGAAAGAAGTTACACGAGTTCCGCTTGGCCCTCTGGTGGGAACGTCTCTGTGACCGTACGATTCTCCAGTAGCATCAGCTACCTTTACAACGCAAGCGACGAGTCACGAATGCAACTCGCACACTTTACCTCTAACAACTAATATTTGAGCGAGCGCTGCACATCGATTGGTACATTTAAAAACAATAGCAGACGGACTGTTTCTGCGAAGCATGGTTTTCAGTGGGAGCGTCGTCCATCCTGGATTACGTCACACTCACAACGTGCAGGTGTTCTGCCTCGATAAAATGCAAGCAAGCATGCACGGCCACGCATCCTGTTTAAGGGTCCCCTCACCAAGCCTTGGTACAAATTTCGGTTATACATCGGAAGTTGTAAGGCATTGTATATAGGGAGTGTTTTACCGAAATATTTGTTTGAAACAAATTTATTCGAAGAGATAGAATAAATTAAATTGTCCTGCTACCATGGCGTCAGGACGCGAGCGTCACTGTTAATAGAGAGACTCTCCGCCTTTGCCTCGACTAGCGTACGCACGCGACATTCTTTCCCTGCTCAATAATGAGGATGTTTAGGCGTGTTGGTAAGGCATGACAAAAAAACTTTTAAGCGCACAACCAGACGAGTACGGTGAATTCCTTAACGGCCCATTGCTTTAGCTTCGAAGGAATTACAATACTTGCGTCGTCACGGGTAATTTTGCTAGCTACTCTCGCGTGACGTTCGGCGAAAAAAGCCTTTATATACCGCTTCGCGGTTGTCAATAATCGTTGCAAGTTAGCGCTCGTGTGTCTCTTGTCGGCTTTGAACGTTCTCGTCTGGTTGTGCGCTCAAAAGTGTCTTTCCCTGCCTTCTCCTATATACCGAAGTCGAGGGACGTCATGAGAATCTTACGTGACGAGCCCTACCTCCATTTTTTACAGCGAAAGCTCTATATGACTAACCTTCTGTAGTGAAAAATAGCGTGACGCCAAGGTTATCGCAGTATATAAGCAGGAGAGCTATCGTCGCTAAAAACAGCTGCGTTATCGATGGGGCGGGCACGTATAGTTCGTACACCCGAAGAACAACATGCGTACAAGGAGCGCCGGAGAGAACAGCAACGAGAACGTAAACAGCGCCGGCGCGAAACGACCACTGACGAAGAACGTTCCCGCGATGCTGAACAAACAAATGGCAACCATTCCACTCTGTGAAGAGGAAATCGCAGCGAAAGCACTTGGCTTTTCGTTTGAGATCTATAACTGTCGTCAGCTTTGCTGCCATACTATCTTCACAGAGTGAAATGGTGGTCATTTTTAGTTTACTGTCTTTCTTTTTTACTGCGCGACGCATTCACAGTGGCGGCATTGCGCGTTCCGCGATGGATGAATGAAGGAAATCACGTGTCATGGTCGGTGACGTCGCACGCAGTTTGTCTTGTGTAGAGGCATTTGTGCATGTGACTTCACGTTTCCCCTTCTAAGCGCGGCTTTCCCGAGAGGAAGGGCGCGCGGCCTTCTGTTTGAAATTTCAATATCGCGACCATTTTCGTGCCACGCAGCCGTTTCATACGTTGCAAGCGCGATCGTCAAAGCGTGATTTACACGCAGCGCTTTTTGTTTGCAATGCCCAAATTTGTTGAGTGGCCTTTTAAGCACCCGACATAATTGGGAAGTGGGCAAGACAAAATAAGACGAAGGTCAGGCATACCAACAGTTTGTACATACAGCTACGTACACATTGTGTGTGCGTCCATTGTGTGTTTGTATGTGACCAACAACTCTAAGTTAGGTGATTTAAGTCATCTCGCGGAACAAGAATATGTATAGAAGTGCCCGCTTTGAAAGTTCCCGTAAATACAGGTAAAGAACTCAGTGAGCCTGTGTTTGCCTCCGAAGGTAAAATTTTCTTGAAAGCTGGCTTCTACAGAACTACTAAAGTTTTGAGGCAAAGCTCGCTCCGGTCAAGCTAGGAGAAATCTGGTCTTGTTGGTTCATAATCTTCGGGTTGTAATGCGCAGATGACCGCAATGAACGTTACGAATTTCAATGCCATAGATTTCTCTGATGAATCTAGCTTGATTACAACTATACTCAGACCGCTCACGTACAGCATTAAAGCAGAACAAGGAGTTGAATATAATTGCTATTGTCCCTTAAACTAGCCAGGCACCCACATTTTTATCGTATAAGAAGTCGCCTTGGCTGCACAAAAATGAACTACGTAATCAATATAAGAACTGAGTTCAGGTTATTTGTAGTAATCTGAGTATTACCATGGGAATCATTCAACGACTACGGAAGGCTTTGAGCCTTTCTCCAACGTTTCGCCTCTCTCGTGCCCCTCATAGGATCCACAGGGCTTTCTGAACCACTTGCTTAATCGATTCGGAATGGTTATTCTATTAAGTTCCATTTCGAATTCTGCTCAATTATGGCGGAAAAAGAAAGGTTTGGTTCGGAACTGGTTCAGCGGAAAATAATTGTTAAACTCGGATATTCGGCTCAGTTCTGGTTCGGTTCGACATCCTGGTGCTAGATGCCGTGGTACGAAGCAACCTCCCAACAACTGGGGCCGAATTCGCAAAGCTCTTCGGTCTCATCAGTTATATGCCATTAGCTAACTCACTAATCTGTCCCTCCCTAGTAATCTCGTTAATCTGTCCCGCATCAGGACGGGTCGGAACTTACTTTAACGAACACATCTAGCGCAAGAGCTTTCTGTAAATACAGACCCTGATGCGGAAATGAGTGCATGTGATCATTACGCCCGAGGCACATCCGCAGGTCGTTCTAAAACTGGGCGCCAAGTTTTCTCTGATTTTGGCGTGCACACTAGTAGAAATTGCATTGGAAATGGCGTGACCGGTGCTGTGCATCTCCCTACACGCGGATGCAGATGCAGGCTCGCGATAAAGACGTTCCCTGCGTTCGTCAGCCAGGATGTTCAAGAAAAGAGAACGCATGCGAGTGTGCAGACGTTACACGCGGAGATGAATAAGCGTTTGCAGCCTGGCTCAAACATTCTAGACGAATGAAACAAGCAAGGATTCTTTGCCATGAAAACACGCATACTTATGAGTAGATAAATGAAAAAAGAATAGACGTCAATGAGTTAGTCCTTCGATGGAAAAAATTTCACTCGTTCGTCGAACTGGAAAATCCTGAAAAGAAAAAAAAAAGAACCTCCAGCACAATCCTCCCCGTAAAGGCTGATCGGCGAAACGGGAGATTCGATTTCGCACCCACGTCAATTCGACTTACCTCTATTTGCGTGTGCGCTTGCGGGAATTGCTGCGTTCTACACATCAGCTCGCCTCTAAGAGGTGTGGACTGCGTACGAAATGAGAGACTTCGTCGCCAGTGGGAATCACAACGATTATTCTCGCTTTTACAAGAATCAGATTCTCTTACCGCGTTCCGCAGTTGCCCGTGCAAACTGCAGTACGGCAGAACGAGTACTGGAAAAGCTCGCATTGCGAGCAGAATAATAGTTGTATCAAATTTTTTTTTTGTATTAAGTTCCTGTCTTCGGAAAACAGTTATCCATAAGTCCCAAGAAAGCCTTAAAGTGATCTAGCTACCACACACTAAACATTTTTACGCCCTTATGGGTGTTAAGAGGGGTGCTTTCTGCATTTACACCCCTGTCCACACCCTTTTAGCACCCTTTTCGGTCAAAACACCCTATCACAAGGGTGTACACTACACATAGGTGCGACTTTGCTAGAAAAAGGGTGTTAAATCGACGACTGAAGGGTGTTGAACGCATTGATGCATAAATCTAAGTAACGTGTACACGTCCACGCATTGAGCAATGTGTGTAGGTATTGCATTTTTAATGATAAAGCATTTTATGGCCTTTCAGGAAGGAAAGATGGCGTTCTCCGCAACAACAATCCATACGGGACCCTGCTCATGTCAATCTTGTCATTTCCCTTGAAAGCATTCAGAACCACGCCACCCTTTTATTCTCTCAAATTATTCACGTCATTTTAGCGTCACGTCCATGAAAAGAACACTAGGTCAACCTGACCTTTGGTTACGTCGTAGGTACCTTCGTCTGTGTATTTTTTCATAGAATATGGTACTTTAACCCTTCTCTTAAAGAAAATATTTCACCACACCAAGTTGTATCTCGTCTCGCATCGACCATCAACGCAAAATTGATGTGCCATTCTTCCTTTTTGCCAAGAACAGCCACTGAATGGAACCGCCTTCCCGCCTCCACAGTCTCAATTTGTGACACCACTAATTCAACATCGCTGTTCAAAGTGTCTTACAGTTTAATTTTCTATTCTTGCCCTGCACTGCAAAAATTGTATACTTTCACCCCTTCTTTCTGTTGTGTCTACTAGGCCTTGAAAGTATATTATACATACTTTCAATGCCTAGTAGACACAACAGAAAGAAGGGGTGAAATTGCGGCATTATTGCATTATTTACCCATAATTGCTCATAATTAACGTTGTTCTATTTACTGCCTTCTGTATCACTACTGAGGTCATACAAGACGCTGATGACGTCACATTTTATTGCTTTGTTAATATACAAAGCAATAAAATGTGACGTCATCAGCGTCTTGTATGACCTCAGTAGTGATACAGAAGGCAGTAAATAGAACAACGTTAATTATGAGCAATTATGGGTAAATAATGTGAATTAGAGTGGAATAAATTCGGTTAAGGTTCATAGAAACTGTAAGTTGCAAATTGCAAGTGTACATCCATGAAGTCATTAAGTTTTCGCATTCCTAAGTGACTGTCGATCTTTTTCTAGGATTCTGATGTTACTGGCATGACGGCCACTCCAAAATGTATCATCAAGAAAATGTACGCACTTTAACTTACAATTTAATTATCACTATATTTTGCGCTCACAATTATATTATCATGCAATTAAACACTTCTAAGACTAACTGCAGTAGCAGAATGAAAACGCGCGAGCAACTTGCACAATTCTGCACGAATATTTCGGTGCCCTTAAAAGCCCAACAAGAAGTGGCGAAATTAAAGAAGCTGTCTGGATACATTGCTGAACAAACAGGGCCGTACTATTAGACGAGCCTCTGATGTACAATGGCATCAACGTACAATTTGCTTGGTGAAGCCATAACGAAGACATTTATAGCGGCGGGATCACGCTGGAAGTTCTCAAATCCGAATCTCCACGTACCTTGCCTAAGTTATTCAGAGTTTTACTAAGCTACTGGTCTGCCTTCTAAGCGCATCCTCGGACACAGTTTGTAAGGCTCAGCCTATATATTAGGGGCTGGTGTCGTCAAAGCTGTGATTGCTTATCCACAGCATACGCTCTCACAAACGCATTCTTCAGTCGCGTCATGAATGCTTACGCGTCGCTGTCGCACGACCAAGATGTGAGGGTCTTTATCGAGCCAGGATATCGCTGTAACTACGCTGTGACCTCGCAAGGTTGCTTCGTTTGGACGCAGCGAATAATATAATCGCACCAGCAGAAGAGCGCCGATCGTCTCACTCACGGTCCCGATTTGTGTACTGTACCCTCAGTCATGCAGCGCAGACTGCGCCCCCCCCCCCCCCCAAAAAAAAAAAAAATATGCTCGGCACGAACCGTAGTAGCAACTACCCGCCTCACCGCTCTTGTTGGAGACCACAACGAAGCAGCAGCTAACAGGCGGCCATTCGAGCAAGCAAACCTGCCAGAATAAACGTTCAATTTGCGCGCCCGCCCCCTGCCCAATGAAAAGCGACCGGAAGTGATGGGCCGACGCTGTACAGTCACTTCGGCGCGCGGCACGATGGGAAGGCGGAAGCTACGCCATTATTGCATTCTTTAGCTACGTGAATTGCGTTCGCGTCTCGCGCTGTGCGACATAATTTTGAACGTGTGATTAGTTTTGTGCACGGTGTAGAAAAAGGTGTGGCCCGTGCTTTGTGTATTACTCGTGCTCCACTTCAAAGCAAAGCGTTGGTACGCACTGGAAGATGGATCCACGGACGCTGAGACGAGCAGTTGCAACGTGCCCTGTGTCGGCGGTCGTACTGCCATAATGGAAATTTACAGGCAAGTGCCCATTTATTTGGTATTTCTTTGGTTTGTTACGTGTTTTTGTTCGCTCTAGAAGTGTCTTACTGTGATCTCGTAGCATAATTCACTAATGTAAGAGCAAGAGCAGCTGCACTCCTAGTAGGGCAAGTTAACTACCTCGATCGCGCCCCGTCTTACATCGGGCGTGATGCGCCTGCATAGTTACGATTTTCTCAGCGCTTCAACGTTCGTAGATGTGCTTCTTTTGTGCGTTCAGCGCGGCTTCTTGTAATACGGTCGCTCGCACTTAAGTTAAATGTGATCGACCACTTTTGCGTCGCGTAGAAAAAGGACGACTGACTTTGCCACCTTTCGAAAGAACTGGCGCGGTATTGGTTCTCCCTGATGCGGTCGCGTGCTGCTGTTGCTGCTTGCCGGGCGCCTTTAACATTTTTTCGGCTCGCTTTGTCTGTGCGTGTGTGCGCGCTCGCGCTCGGCTCGATTCGTGTGTGTGCGTGCGCTCAGCTCAGCTCGCTTTGTGTGTGTGTGTGTGTGTTGTGTGTGTGTGTGTGTGTGTGTGTGTGTGTATGTGTGTGCATGCGTGCGTCTTGCGCGCGCATACATGCCGGTTTGTATGGGCCGGCGTGCTTGCGTGTGTCTAGTGCGTACGTGTTTTGTGAGCGTGTTTCTGTGTGAATCACTGTGTGTGCGTGCACGTGTTAGCGTGTCTGCCTGCATGTATGTGTGATTGTTTGTGTTTATCAAAGTGCGCGTGCGTGCCTTTGTGTTTGCGCTTTGAGAGTGCGTATATTGGTGTGCGCGCGAGTGCGTTTTGTGTGCGTGCGTATGTATTGCATAAGGCCGGTACAGTTTTACTCGCAATAAAACTCTTCCAATTTGGTGCAGCGAGTGTTGCCGCCTGATAGCCGAGTTTGGTTTCAAGCCAACCTGGACAACTGCTGTATGAGGCGCTGTTTCTCAGGAGGATCAGTGGGAAGGCGTCAGGTATACGCTTCCTTCCTCCTTTTTCCCGCCTCTGCCCTGATGAATCGATATCCTTGATTGTTATTCTAAGAGAAACGTTACATCCAGAGCACAAATAAATGATTAAGAAATATGGTAGTGTGTTTCGCCATTACACTAATTCTGATCTTAAAGACGTGAATTTCCCATTAGCCCACGTTTCCGTTGATGCATACAACCGCTGAAATTGTGAACAGCAGGTTATTCAAGACCCCCCGTCCTACGTATATAGCAATTGTCTTCAGGAGCTTTAATGAATTTTGAAAATTTGAAGTGTTGTTGCGCTTTAGAGGTATCATATGCAAGCTTTAGGTCTCTCCGGGTAGTTTGCATGCACTTCGAGAGCTGTCGCCTATAGCCCTATTGAAATTCGTAACTACAGTTTGGAGCACTAGGGAAGCTAGAAGGCTTGTCCTGGATCTCGAGAAAGTGTTTAAGCTGGAAGTGTAGGTTCAGGAGTTTAGGGTTGGTCACACGAAGGCTTTTTATGCCTTAGCAGTAGGAGTGTCAAAGGATAAAAAATGCAGTGTGTCAAGCGTGGGAAGCTGCTTATGTGGTAGAGGCTTGTGCGTGTGTGTGTGTGTGTGTGTGCGCGCGTGCATGCATGCGTGCGTGTGTGAATTCGCTCCTCACAAGGGAGTGTGTGTGTGTAAGTGAGCTACTTCTTTGCTGGTGCTATTTGCCAAAAATTGGCAAGAAAACACAATAATCAATATAACTTGAAATAATCAGCTATGCAAAGCATGCTGGCACAGTAGCGACAGCAGCATATGAGCATACAAACATGCAGCTGTGTGACAATCCTAATGCATGACTGCAACATCTGGAAGGAAGCTTGCTTCTTTTTTAGTAAGCAGCGCAAAGTCCATATTTTTTGCTTTTCTCGTGCAAACCAAAACGAGGCTCATTACCAGTGATCTTGTCTTTCATTCTAATAGCATTTGTTTATCTTAGAGTGTTGTTTTTCGCAGGTCATGCAGATGATAGCATCAATTTCACTATGCGCAGCCTTGGTGCCCTCCATTAAGAGCAAGCCACTTGCGTTCGCCTTCAGGCAGATGGTTGATGTCTTCTAGGAAGCAGTTGGGAAGACTACATTGTAAGTAAATATAGGTGTGTAGTTTATTATAGTAAGTCAAGTTATAATTTAAAACTCTGAGGCTCTTTGGCGGCCTAAGCTTGATATCATATGCAGTTGTGTGTGTTTTTAAATATTGCCGATTGTAGTGCATACTGCAGGTATGACTGTTGATCCAAAGCATACACTTGCATGTTCTTGATGGCCTTTCATAATGAGGATTTTCTTTGTGCACGAATATTCACAGATGGGGGCATTCCAGCATGATATTCTTTATTGCGCATTCAGTGCTAATTTCGTATGACCTTCCTGCTACCAGTGTTTTTGCAGGAAAGGAATATTTCCTTACTCTATGCAATGAGCTTGTTATTCGCTCGTTGCATTACTTGTCTACCTTTAATTTAATCCCGTATAATTCTCAAAACCTTAATATTTGAGCTGTTTTTATTTCAAATACAATATTAACATGCGCCGGATTGCAATCTAGACTGCAAGGGATTTGAAGAAATTACAAGAAACTAGGACCTCTCATGGGTGTTAAAAAACATTTCCGCAGGCATTGCACCTATTTCTTGTACTGAGCTAGCTGCTCATGAAAATTGCAAGCATATGTCATTTCATACAGTTTTACAGGATATAGCAGGCCTATCATTGTCATTAAGCACAACCTTTCCTCATTTGCGTCATGAAAACCTGCCTCATGCTTAATTTGGGACAAGTCTTGAAAAATGAATGCTTCATAATTTTGAAACTACACAAAGTATTGGTTGGGGCTTGGCAGTTTTCAGACTTGACCATGTTGAACCTAGCCATTACAAGACGAGAAAAAAAAAACATGCACAGGAGGACTCATTCAATCAAATGCAATGCTGTGGTCATTTTCCATGTGGCAAAATGTACTTTTAGGCGGGGGAGGGCGGGTAGCCAATTTACAGCCATTGCGACTCATGCGGGTAGTGGCAACACAGGATGAGAAATGGTTGTGGCTCTGAGGTTCATTCAATATGTGAACACTTATATACAATCCCTCCCCACCACCCAAGTGAAGGGTAACCGTGCAATATATTTTGGGCGGTAAAGATGATTTTTTTAGGAGACAAGAAATTTCAGGCTCTAGTTGAGATGCTACACAAAGGAGGACCATGTATGTATTCACAGAATAACATAAACTGCCTAGGAGGGGTATCACAGTTTAGAGCATGAAGTAGAAAGTGGGAGCATGACGAAGTATCATAAGTTTATTTAAACTTATGATCTTTGAGAATACTACTTGTCACCGTTTGCCAAGCTAACCTATTGAAAGAAAGGGGCCTGCTCTAAAAAAATAGTTTACACATGCTAAATTTTCAAGGAAAGTATGCCGAAATGTCAATTCTTACTAAATTAGTAAATAAGAAATACACAATAAATTTTAGGATACAGAAAGGGTCTAATAAACTGCATTGGGGAGTTGGAGATTGTTGGGCTGGATGCATGTATTGTAGGGCAAATGATAATGCCAGTGGGGGTTCCCTCATTTTTATTTTGTGTGCACTCTCTGTAAAATTACTCTTTGTCTCCTAGTGTAATAATGTTGTGTAAAAACAGCCATTTTTTAATGTCTTGTGCATGTCAGTCTTAATATGCCACATCCCATAAGGTTCTCAGTTGCAGTACTTATAAAGTGTAATGCAGAGATATATTCCACATTTCATGTCAATTTTATATTAAGGTCACATACACACTCTTGGACAAATTTCTGTTGAGAGATGTCATTGGTAGTGTCCTTAAATTTTATTCACTCTTATTTTCTATGGTGAAAAGGCTACTGTAAATTTATTTGCTTTTGCTGCTGTATGTGCCTTGTATTCACAGTGACATAGTGGTTTAGTGTTCACAGTAAATGCAATTCCTAAATTTGCAAAATAGAAATTTCTCCTACCTTTCACCTGTCTTGCCCAGTTGCCTGAGCTGTTCATTGTTCCCAGTCACATTAATTAAGTTTGTTACTTTCAGGAGCTTGTTGCCTCATCAAATTTTCCACAGTGCACGTGTGTAATTGCACAGACTGAACTCTCATGATTCTCTTCTTATTTTGCTAATGCAGGATGCAAGATTCCAGCAATGCCATGCGCTGCATTTATTGGTCAAGATGCTCAGAGAATGGAGTCCCTGCACCTCGTGGTGAAACGTGAACATTTTCTTTCTTTTGGAAAGCTAAACGTCATTTGCTGTATCAATTGCATTCTTGCAGCTCAGATGTGTACTATATTTTTTCTAATTTTGAATCAATTAATATTCACTGTTCAGTATAAAAATGACGTACAGTGTGAAGGACACGGACTGCGAGAGATGACATACACTGCGCTGACTTCCAACAATATTTTGTTGCGTTGCCACATCGTGTGTTTATACACAAGAAGGGCCATGCGCAGAAAATGAAAGGCAGTCACAAGGGGTGTCTTAACAGCAAGTCATTGTACTAAGAACATGGTCACTAAAAAAAATCACAATTTCTATCTGTGGAGATACAAGACTTCACTAGGGGTCAGCGTGATAGAGGGGGCACTAACGCACACACTACCCATTTTTCTGGTGAAATAAGCATCAATAATGTACCGGGTGAGCTGTGTTTCGCTAGAACTTGCGTATCTTCATAGAGGGGCATGCAGCGGCAGTCCCGGCAATGAATGCCCAAGTGGCCTTGAACCGTGTTATGGAGGTTATAGTGCACTCTTAAGCGATCATTTAGGCACCTGCCTGTCCGTCCAACATATTTACTGCCTCAAAACGGGAATATGGTAAACCACATTCGTTACACATATCGCAAAACGTTTTCTGTGCCCGACAGAGCAAGAACTCTGACACGATTTAGGCGTGTTTACACGCTTACAGAGCTTTGCCAGCTTTTCCGGGGCTGAGAAAAGGACTGGGATTCCTGGAGGTCGCCAAATCTTTTTTTAGCCTATCGGAGACATCATGCACATACGGTAGCACTGCGAACCAGTCTTTCAACCGGCTGGTTCCTTGACTGAGTGCGCTCATCATGTTTTGTGCCCTTCAGAAGCTGTTCCGCTATGGCTGAAATTAAGGCCAAAGGGTAGCCAACCCAAGAAAGGCGATCAACCTGTGCAGCAAGACTATCTTGCATTTCATGTGAGCAAGATTTATTGAGGCTGTTAACGAGGCAAATCTTTACAATACCTCGTTTAACAAGCTTTGAATGTGCAGAGTTAAAGGGCAAGAGTGACTTCTTACTTCTCGGTTCAAAGCACTAGCCCACCTGTTTATTTGTAAGGCACTGCCTGAGATCAAGAAAGCGCAAAGAATCATCAGTGGGGACCTCATTTGTTAGTTCTAGAGGCTGCAGCTCTTAAAGATCTCCAAGTCTCCCAAGCAGCAGGCTCAAAAGCATGATCAGTGCAATCAATAAATATCAGGTGGTCGTCCACAAACTTGCACACTTTGACAACGAGAGACGCATCTAGGGGACCTTGAATATTTCAATCATGATTAGCTAGATAAATATCACTCAGTGCCGGCGCCAGGCATGATCCTGCACAATATACAAATAAATGGTATTTGTATAGGATCATGCCTGGCGCCGCCACTATGTTATATTTATCTCGCTCATCATGATTGCAATATTGAAGGTCACCTAGATGCGTCTCCTGTCAAAGTGTGCAGGTTTGTGAATGACCACGTGGTATTCATTGATTGCACTGATCACGCTTTCGAGCCTGTTGCTTCGGGAGTCTTGGAGATGTTTAAGAAAGCCTCTACAACTAACGCATGAGGTCCCCATTGATGATTCCTCGCGCTTTGTAGATCTCAGGCTGGTGCTTCGATCTGAGAAGTAAGAAGTCACTCTTGCCCTTTAACTCTGCAGACTCAAAGCTCGTTAAATGAGGTATTAAAAGTGTTCCCTCGTTAACAGCCTCAATAAATCTTGTTCACAAAAGATGCAACATAGTCTTGCTGCACAGGTTGATCACCACCTTTCTAGGGTTGACTACCCTTTGGCCTCAATTTCAGCCATAGTGGAACAGCTTCTGAGGGGCACAAACCGTGATGAGCCCGCTCAGTCAAGGAACCAACCGGTTGAAAGACATAGGTTCGCAGTGCCACCGGTGGGTATGTGCATGATGTCTCCGATAGGCTAAAAAAGATTCGGCAACCTCCAGGAATCACAGGCCTTTTCTCAACCCCAGAAAAGCTGGCAAAGCTCTGTAAGTGTGTAAACGCGCCCAAATCACGTCATAGTTCTTGCTCTGTCGGGCACAGAAAACGTTTTGCGATATGTGCAACGAATTTGGTTTACCATATTCCCCTATTTTGAGGCAGTAAATATGTTGGACGGACAGGCAGGTGCCTAAATGATCGTTTAAGAGAGCACTATAACGTCCATAACACTGTTCAAGGCCACTTGGGCATCCATTGCCCCGGGACTGTGACTGCGAGCCCCTCTTAGAATATACGGAAGTTCTAATGAGACACAGCTAACAGGTCATCCGGGAAACTATAGAAGCAAATTTCACCAGAAAACTGGGTAGTGTGTGCGTTAGTGCCCCCTCTATCACACTGACCCTAGTGAAGTCTTGTATCTCAAAAGATAGAAATTGTAATGTTTTTTTTTCAGGTGACCACGTCCTTAGTACAATGACTTGCTGTTAGACGCCCCTTGTGACTCATTTTCTGCGCATGCCCGCTCTTGTATACATACACACAATGTGGCAACGCAATAAAATATTATTGGAAGTCAGCGCAGTCTATGTCGTCTCGTAGTCCTTGTAATTCACGCTGTACGTAATTTTTTCGCATTAATTGCCAACTATCCCAAGAAAGCACCTTTTTCAGTATATTTATAATGTTTGACGCGACCATTTGCTGGCAAATGTTAACAGTGTGATATTTAACTTGAACTTTTACATGACTGCCTGTGCCTGTGTTCTTTTAGTAACCAGAGTATGGCTAATTTATTAAACCATATTTGCTAATTTGTATACTCACATGCTACAGCAAGCCCTAATCTTGTATTACTGCATCTAAGTGCAAATAATTTAGAAATTTACTATGTATTTTAAAACACTGTCCACCTTTCGTGTTCAGCAAAATTGTTTAATCAACAGTGGTTTGCTTTTATCAGGCCTTTTACTGCACCTTGCACCCACACAATAGTAAATGTGGAATACTCACTCTTGATTTATGGTAAGAAAAGAACCTATTTTCAAACTGCATATTGTATATGTACCAGTGCCTTCGGGTTACAAGACAGAAATTTATAGAAACTGGAATTGTAGTTAGAAAATCTCCTACACAGCACTTTTAGCACAGAGAACTCTCGTTTCACAAAAGAGGACAAACTATGTAGGCACTAAAAAATTCTACATATTTTTCGTGCTCAAGTAATCTTGTTGGAAAGAAAAAATTAGCAATAATACCGCTGGCTTAAACCTCACTTAAAGCACGTCTATGCTTGGAAAGCATTGTTTCAGTCTGAAAAATGTTGGCCAGTTATGCTTACATCGACTTTCCAAACTTTTCATAATGCTTTGCGATTACATTAGTGTACAAAGTAACAGGTGTCTTGTGCATTTGCTCTGCATTTCAATTACTCCCCTAATTCACCTTTGCAATGTCCCTTTTTTTTTTCTAGGCATCAAAACTTGAATTTTCGTTCATTGAGCCTTATACTGAAAATTTATTCCTTTATGTGGCCCAAAACACTGCGAGGTCAACTCAGGCTCTTTCAGTGCTGCTATACATAGTTTCTTCTCTAATAACAGATTTGATCAATACTTATATTTTAGATACCTTTATGGGAAATGTACATGTTCTTGTACTTACCGATGTGTTTGGTGATTGTGCATGTTTATATTTCATGTGATTTATGTATATATTGTACTCTGTATTGCAGCATGCAATAAATATATTTACATTTTTCTTGAAAATGCCATATATCGTACCAGTCTGTGTTGCATTTCATGTGGATCTGGAAATTGTGATAACCGTTGGTGTTGATATACATGCTCAAAAGTGACATTTGCTAGGTTGTATATGTGCAGCGAAGACAGGTTTTGCAATATACACCGTGAATTACTAATATGTAATGTGATCCACACGTATACGTGCGTGTGTGCCCATCGAAGCTTCAAGGCCGGCTGTTCGACGGTGTGTTTGGTAGCCGAACTTGAACCTTCTGGCACGCGAGAGTTACGCGTGGATCGCTGTACATAGTAGTAATTGAAGGTGTGTACTGCCGAACCTGCCTTCCATACACACTAGCAATGAAAGGGTGTACACCCTTCCAACACCCACATAGATGGGTGTTAATATGGACTTGCACCCCTACACCCTAAATTTATTTTGCTGGACACCCTTCCTCTAGGGTGATATAACTGCACCCCAACTGTAGGGTGTAGACAACAGCACCCTTAGGGTGTTCGTCTGGCGACAAACTGATTTACACCCTTAAGGGTGTTAAAATGTTTAGTGTGCATTTTTGTATTAAATTATAATTGACTGCGGCTTGCAGCAACATTTTAAACCTTGATAAAAATGACGACAAAGAAAACTCGCTCTCTTATCAGTCTCTCACGGCACGGCTCTTCGCCTCTATATGAGTGCGCTGGTGGCTTGAGCAATGACTATGAACGTTGACTCATTGAGACAACACTGACGTCGTGTGGTCTTTCATGTCGCTGAATGGGGAGTTCAGCGCCAAACTGGGTGTCAGTCGTGCTCGTCGTTTACCCACCTCTCCCACGATATTTTCCCAATTGCGGTGGAGGAAAGGAATGATATAAAGATGTGGACAATAACACGAGCCTCTGACTAATTAGAACAGGTTTATTTATGTCAGGACCTAAGCGATACTCGGGAAGCGCCTCCACACGTGATATCCGCTACACACTTTATCACATTACTCAAAACACTGTGTCTATTCTCTCTTGAAGCGTATAGTCTATCCCTTGTATAAAGGGCGGAAGGGTGAGGAAGATGGCTAATTACCGGAGAGCTTAAAGGAAAACTCATTTGGATGCCTCATTCGAAACAGCTCGTGTGCTTTCAATGAGCTTAAACTTACGAAATGTGCTTATCCCTTCGACGCGGTAAGCCCCCGTGTGCAGCCTGCTCGAAAAGCTTGCTGAAACCGCTCCTCCAGGTGTTTCGAATGGACGGCACAAAAACGAACATCCACATGTAAACCATAATCCGATTCCGTCATCAGATGTAAGGACAACTTAATCTCAAGCTCAGAGATGGCAGGTGAGCGTCCAGGCATGGGTACTGTCTGACGTGTCTCGGGGGGGTTTCGACCGAGCTCGCAAAGTCCAGTCCGAAAAAGTCGATGCAGCACCGTCCCATTATTGTGCGGGACCCACTCTCTCTTCAACTTAAGCCTGTCGGTGCGGTACGGTATCAGCTGCGAGCACCGAGCCCCAGTCTCCAGCCGGGTTCTCTTCATTTAAGCACTCGGCCGTGAGGGCCGAGTTAAAACGACTGGCTGGGCGCTTTCTTTTTGTTTCTTTGTTCATTCTAACAACGACGACTTACGCGACAACGATGAGGCGAAGTGGAGTGTGTCCCATAAGTACCTCCTAATTTTCCAGGAGGGCTAGTATGTGGATGAGAAGCATAATTTATAATAAGTTGGCGCAGAATTATTCGCCGGTCATCATAAACATTTAGGTCCAGAAGAGCGGGCCATGAATACTATAGAGCTGAAGCACAGATGCACTAAATAATTGCCTTTACAGAAAGACACCAAATGAAATTCACAAACTTATTCAGGACAATAAGAGATTCTTACGGAGGTTTCATTTATGCAGAAAATATATTATAGTCACTCGTGGATGTTGACAACCCGCACAATATATTTATCGGTCGATAAATAATTCTTAAGAGAAATGTGTTCATGTGAGCCGCGCAGTAACTGGCACTAATCAAGATTCACATTTTGTATCCTTAGTGTATTGTCTTGCAATAGAAAGGCGTTGCGCCAATATAATCAATCTGCTTCCGCATTCGTCATAAGGGATTTCCCGATCGAACGAGTATTTCGGTTGTCGCTAGTGGCATCTTCAACCATCGCCGAACTTATTGCTGTCTGGGTTTCGCTTCATAGACTCTGCAGATAGTGCGTAAAAGATAGGTTATCTACAACGATTCTGAAAGTAGCCTTCACGTCACTAAAACATAGAGATGAGCACACATTTATCCTGTGAAACGCTGAAAGAGCACACAAAAGCAAGTTCAAAGTTTATAGCGTTTCAGTGCGCACCAGGAGACGGCGACATTTCAGGAAACACTGCAGCAGATGCAGCTGCGAATCCGGTGCACCGTAATTAGGAGACTATAAAGGTTCCTCTTATACCTACTAAAGTCCACCTGCTGAGACATACTTTATCATCTGTCTCAGCAAAAACACCTCGTCTCAGCAAATGCACCTGGCTTGATGCGAACTCTAATTGTTCTGAGTGATTATTTAATAATCCGTTTAATAAAGTACCAATTCTGTCAAATGTGGTTGGATGGATGCAGAACTTTAATAAGGTCCTGAGGTACGCGACTCAGCGCGCTGCGGGCCGCTCCCACGTTGGGACAGTCAGGCCTTGCCCGACCGCCGCATCGTGGGCCCTCTGGACAGCCCATAGTTGCGCCCCGGCATCGGGTCTCTTGATAGCGGAGAGCCACTTGTCTTCATTGATTCGTTCTGTGCTTCGTAACGAGGGGCAACGCCAGAGCATATGGTCTAGGCTAGCGATGTCATTGCAGTGCCTGCAAGAACTAGTGGCATAGGTGGTGATATGAGAAATTTTAAATTTAATAAACCGTCTGTGGCATGGTATAGCATTACACGACCATTTTTTTTTTTGCAAGATAAAACGCGTGCAGACGATGTACGTGTCCTCGAGCAAGTGTGAGTACTTTTATTTATTCATGAAATTGTGGATGTTTATAGATGTTTGCACATGTTGGGGCGTATTCTCGTACTACAGTCCATTGCTACCTTCACTCGTGTTCATAAATTTGCATGTGTTAACGCTTTTCGACCGTAGTTAACTGCACGGCTACCAGGTTGTGTATTTCTACATTTCAATTAAACATAAGAATTAGCTTCCCCTATGTTTCTTCTGGATTCATCGTTTGTCATTTCATATGATAGTCACTAATAAAGAGCCGATTCCTTCGGCACCCCGTATTCTTCTCGCTAATTGAACGAGTTTGCTGGTTTTCGACGCTTTTTATCATTTGATTTTCTTCGCGATGCGGCAAGGAGTAACCGGCGCCAATCAAAGGCGCGAACCTCTCTTTTAAAAGTATGTCGGTAAAAATTATATTAAAAACGCACGGGCATATAGCACTGCATCATTGATGATATCTGACAAACTGCTAGACATGTCTTAAAATCATGCTTTCCGCAAAGGAGGCAAAGAACACACAAAAGAAGAAAAAAATAAAGATCAAAGACACAAGGAAGAATACACTAAGTGCGCTGTAAGGAAAATACAAGGTAGGCAATCCCCGCCGGTCGGCAGCTGTTTTCATCTGCTCCGTTTGATTGCTTTCTTGAGATTACACATGCAACGAGTCCAACATGGCTACCTGTTGCAGTGTGCTTTGTGCAGTTTCGATACGGGGCCTTATACCGTTAAATGTTATTTTTATTTCATTCTGTGTTCCTTTCCTTTTTTTTTTGCCATCAGCTTCGACGAATGTCTGATTTGTGCAATAACGGCGGTATGGTGCCGCGGATGCCGACTTATAACCGTGAAAGGTATGCATAAACAGCTTACAGTTTGTTTGCTGCTTTCTGTGTGCACTTTGTCGTTTATTTCTCTCTCTCGCTATGTGAGTAGAAATTGAAATATGTTCCTGCTTTGTACAACTCATTTCCCTCCGTGTGCAGTTTGTAAGGGGCCCCGGATCCAGTTAAGTGCAACGAAGCATCTTTTGTGCGGGACCCTTTGGTTTCTGGTATAATGAACATAGAACAAACGAATAAAGGAAATCAAATGAACTAAACAAGACAACCGTTACGAACTCCAGCCCGTGAAAACAGACAAAACCACTTCTGTCAGGATAAGTTTTAGCACGGACAGCTTATATTTTGAGCAGCAATAGCTAGCTTTTTTCGCTGTACGACTAAGTAATGTAGAGTGTGTGCTATCACACATGACGCCACAGTGCCCTACCCGCACATTCAAAATATTAAAAACACAAAGACAGTGACATGTCACCGTGCTGGTGGTGGACTTGTAGCAACAGGTGTGTTTAGCCTGACAAACAAGGCCTGCAACTTCTCTGCCCGAGCGTCTCTTATAGAATCAGTGTCCATCATTATAGAATCACTACATGTCGATCAGACCAGTCTCTCTTAAGAATGCGATAAGGAGACGTGAAGTTCCTTTGCGGGCTATAGGTATTGCAGGTGCGTATGCGGAAGGTCCTTTTGTTGCAGATTTTGCAGGAATGCGTCCTTTTCATCTTGGAATTTTGGGCATGACCACAGAAAGTGTTCAGTGTCTCCTGTCCCGTTTTTTGCCCTACAGCTCGGAGAACTGATACGCCCCGTCTTAAATAATCATTCTGGTGCGCTAGCAGATGCTGTCCTTACTCGATACAGAGGTGAGGCTTTCTCTCGACGGCATCTCTTGGTTACGCTTGGCATATGTGGTGGAACTCAAAGTCACCGTCGCCATTCCGTCCATTTGTGCAATATTTTGAACGAACTTTCACGAATAAGATAAAACATATTTGAGTTTGTAAGGCTTTTTTGGAATGTGTATTCAACATTGTAGGAAACGTCCTATTCCTACACAGCGTCTCTGATTCTTAACTATTTTTTTATACTTTCATTTCATAATCCGAAACGCGCCCTATTGTTTCAGCAGACGTGGACTACGAGAACTTACTTCCAGGAAAGCAGAACAACCGCGTAAAGTGATGAAAGCACATTACGTTCCGAAGCTTTATGAGACTGAGCACTCTTCCTCGCAGAAATCAAAGTGTTTCGACATCAACCACATTTTTCAAGCGACGACGGCCAGTAGCTCACTCAAAAGAGATGTTTTATTGAGAAGCGAAGGAAGCGAGATTTTTTTTCAGATGGAAAATAAACAAGAACACTGGAAACAACTCGTTGAAAGCCATTTATGCCTCAGCGTAAAATCAGCTAGACAGCAAATACTTGCGCCCTGTAGAACACTGGGTCAAACTGTGCTGAACCCGCTGGCAATCGAACACTCTGTAAATAGAACACACTACCTGACCATTATTGGGGCCTGTGTGCCCGGATCCACAAGGAGCATTTGTTTCTGTAAGGGAATCGAAACAGACTGGATTGTGCAGTGCATGGATTGTAAAAAAAAAAGCGCGTTCATTGTGGCACCAGCAATCTGTTTGACTGCAAGGGGAAGGGTGTTAAATAGATGTTATAGCTGTCTAAACGTCCCTGTTGTTTTTTTAACACTGTAATTATACGAGGATTTTAGAGCCGGTAGGACACGTTGTTAAGTTATCATAACACACAGGCATCAGCACAGATCAAGCATCGTAATAAATATGGACCAAAAGTAAACAGAACAAAACGCATTGCTTAAAAGTGCTGCTGAAAGCTCATTTATGTTGAATGAGGGAATGTTCCGGGTTATGGGAGACTAATGGTCTCCTGTGCGAGGGAGAAACGTGTACTCGTAGGTGTGCGTACGTTCATAGCAGGGAATAAGATGTAGTTCAAGTAAACAACGTATAGGGGAGGGTTTAACGAACGTTAAGCCTTGAAAAACTCAGACGCATGCTTTTAACAAAAAATAACGCTCGAAACATTAGTTAGGCATATATGCCGCGTGCTGTTTGATACTACTATTAGTTCATAGATACCACCACGCGTCTTCAAAATTAGAGATTTCAGAAGTACTGACCACAATCCTCACATTGCACAATGACATTTGCAAATTACATGTATTTGCATTTATATCCCTGTTTGAGGTATACATATGCGCGCGCACAAACACACGCTCACATGCACGCGCAACAAAGAGACGAACGAACGAACGAACGAACGAACGAACGAACGAACGGACGGACGGACGGACGGACGAACGAACGAACGAACGAACGAACGAACGAACGAGCGAGCGAGCGAGCGAACGAGCGAACGAACGAACGAACGAACGAACGAACGAACGAACGGACGGACGGACGGACGGACGGACGGACGGACGGACGAACGAACGAACGAACGAACGAGCGAGCGAGCGAGCGAGCGAGCGAGCGAACGAACGAACGAACGAACGAACGAACGAACGAACGAACGAACGAACGAACGAACGAACGAACGAACGAACGAACGAACGAACGAACGAACGAACGAACGAACGAACGAACGAACGAACGAACGAACGAACGAACGAACGAACGAACGAACGAACGAACGAACGAACGAACGAACGAACGAACGAACGAACGAACGAACGAACGAACGAACGAACGAACGAACGAACGAACGAACGAACGAACGAACGAACGAACGAACGAACGAACGAACGAACGAACGAACGAACGAACGAACGAACGAACGAACGAACGAACGAACGAACGAACGAACGAACGAACGAACGAACGAACGAACGAACGAACGAACGAACGAACGAACGAACGAACGAACGAACGAACGAACGAACGAACGAACGAACGAACGAACGAACGAACGAACGAACGAACGAACGAACGAACGAACGAACGAACGAACGAACGAACGAACGAACGAACGAACGAACGAACGAACGAACGAACGAACGAACGAACGAACGAACGAACGAACGAACGAACGAACGAACGAACGAACGAACGAACGAACGAACGAACGAACGAACGAACGAACGAACGAACGAACGAACGAACGAACGAACGAACGAACGAACGAACGAACGAACGAACGAACGAACGAACGAACGAACGAACGAACGAACGAACGAACGAACGAACGAACGAACGAACGAACGAACGAACGAACGAACGAACGAACGAACGAACGAACGAACGAACGAACGAACGAACGAACGAACGAACGAACGAACGAACGAACGAACGAACGAACGAACGAACGAACGAACGAACGAACGAACGAACGAACGAACGAACGAACGAACGAACGAACGAACGAACGAACGAACGAACGAACGAACGAACGAACGAACGAACGAACGAACGAACGAACGAACGAACGAACGAACGAACGAACGAACGAACGAACGAACGAACGAACGAACGAACGAACGAACGAACGAACGAACGAACGAACGAACGAACGAACGAACGAACGAACGAACGAACGAACGAACGAACGAACGAACGAACGAACGAACGAACGAACGAACGAACGAACGAACGAACGAACGAACGAGCGAGCGAGCGAGCGAGCGAGCGAGCGAGCGAGCGAGCGAGCGAAGCATCGGGGAGGAGTTTCAACGAATTCTTTAACTGCATGCTTTGTAAAACCGAGGTCAATTTTCTCTGGGCGCTCGGTGTTGGGAGCAAACGCCAGCACAACAGAGTTATTAGGTTTCGCTGCCCATTCTTTTTCTTGAGTCTCCACCCGGCGCATCATACGTTTCACGTGCAGAACACCTTGCGGTTTCAAGTAGTCGAGAAGGTCGCTTTCCGAATACCACACTGGTACTCCTCTGATAACACATGTGTTAGTCATGTAGGGGTGGGGCAACCGAGCTTTAACTCTTAAGCCTGTTTCACATGATGCGATTTTCGTCGCACCGGAAGTGCGATTTCCGTCGTTTGCGATGAAAATCGCAGTCGCAGTGCCGACCCCCCGATTTTCGGCTGCGACCAACCGGTTGGTCGCACAGTCGCACCGTCGCACCGATCGCTGCGATTTTCCGTCGAAATTGCGTGGAGAGCTGTCAACGGAGCTATTTCGCCGGTTTGTTTTGGAAAATGGCGTCTGGCACTACAAGTGCAATGCGTGGAGACGTGGATTGTCGAATTCGGTACGTACGCCAAGGGAGAATAAAAAACTTGTACCGCATATTCGATTCTCCCATTTATGTACATTTCTCATCGGTACGCAGCAAATAAAGTGCATTTTCACGTTTGCTTCGTACGCCTTTGTGAGTTGTCAGTGCTAGGAGGTGTTCGATCCCCAGCAGACGACGAGGTCGTCACAATTTTCTTTTGTTGAGTAGCATGCAAAAATCGCGCTTACGGAGCAGCTTGAATTATTTCAACCTCGGCAAGGGCAAATGACAAGACAGCAAAGTACCCGAAGTTTCAACGTTGCGCTGAACGCGGTACCCTTCAGTTGCATTTTCTTGTCGGTTTTCAAGCATGAATTTCCCGATGCATCTTGAAAGCTTATCTTGCCTCTTATTAAATTTGACAGAGCAAAAGTGTAAGCTGTCGTAATGAATTTGCTACGATAGCATTAAATCCGTGGCTTGAATAAAATATTACATGCGCGTTAAGTTGCACCTCTTCTCTGGAGAATTTTTTTTCCTTGCACAGAAACCAATAAACATTGACTATGTTGCGGACTTTGTATCCTTACTGCATCTGTATGAACACTTGCTCAGCAACGTAATTAACTGTACAGCTAGTAGATTAAGTAAATTGCTTGCTATAGTGGCACAGTGACAACGTACCCTCCTGCACAATCATGTAGAACTCGTGCAACAATGCGAAAACCAGGCAAACAGCCTGTTCTTGTGGGGATAAAACAGTATAAAACGACACGCTGAAGAAAAGTAAATCAAAACTGTGCAGTGAAGTCAGCCAGTAGAAGCAGTTCTTGCACGTTCACAGCTGATCAAGTGTGCAGAAACATTCATGCCTTACATGTTTCTAGTAAGTTTCTAATAAGTTTGTGATCACATATATTAGTGTGTAAACCCATGTAACGATATCCGCTGCGATTACTATCTTTATAAGTAATGAAATACCATGCTACTTGCAAGAACATATATCACCCGAGAATTTTAGAAATTTCTGCATTTCAACTATACACAATATGTGGTTTATTCAATAAAAGACCACAAACTGGGCTTGTTTGCAGTGACAAACTTATTCCAAACTTAACTTACATACAGGCAAGAAAAAAAATTATAGACAGACATATCGTTCTTCAATTTGTTCACCTGCCACTGTGGCTATAGCATTCTGCTGCTAGCACAAGGCGAGGGGTTGATTTGCCAGCCATGGAAGTCGCATTTTGATGGGAGTCATAGGTGAAAAAAAAAAAGCTCTTGCACTTAGATTTAGTTCATCACCTTTCACTGAACCCTTACACTTCAAAATACTATTGCATAGGGGGGCATGCTTATGTACCAATAGAAAGCAAAGGGCAGAATTGTAAAACAACCATCTTTCGTGATAATTCGAGTGTGTAAATATTCATTGGATCAATATGTATTGTTCAACAGCACTGCACAAATAAGCATGATCAGGTATAGCAAGTAGGAAGCTGGTTCTACAGATGTATAAATGTCAAGGCATGAATGCTCATGCTACGTCGCACACATAGCACAAAGAAAACCTTTTTCAAGAGTTGTCCCTTCTGGCAGATATGAGTGGGCCATAAGCAGCAGAAACTTTATTGCAGGACATTGTGTAATACCGCTTATGAAGGAATGAAGAGAGTGAAGAGGCTTTTAACAGCAGTACCTCATGCTACTCTAATAAGAAGAACGATGAGCAAAAACATTTCTGGTAGAGCACTTAAACAGTAAATTTCTGAAAGACAGAAAATTCCAGGTGAGAGTTGGAGGTACATTTGGCCCACACACACCAACAACGCGGGCATACTACAAGAAACACTACAGCCTATGGTGTATTACAGTCTGTGGGAAAGCTATCTTATACAGAAATCAAGAATGATGCAACAAGCCCTCAACAACACTGCAGACTTTCTTGGCCAGCCTGGCCTCTCGCTTTCTGATAAGTCAGCTCATATCGACGGCGGAAAAAAAAAAGACTAGAATCAAGAACTGCCCCAGATTACACATTGTGATCCACATAGCTGGACAAATATGCCTGCAAGTCAACATCTACAAATCCTCAGCTAGTGTAAGCCCATGACGGCAGAGCCAGCACGTGGGTGAAACAATTATGCAATGCCTGGACGCAACTTCCACACCTGGTGAAAAGAATAATCTCGAAATAATGGGGGTGTACGAGTGGATACTATGGAAAATCACAGATGCTGTGCTTGGGTCCAAGGTATAGTACGGTATGAATTACCAGCAGCACACAAAAAAGACAACTGATCGAATACAGGCATCAGGTAGTAATAATAGGTCTTTCCAACTTTACCATGCTTGAAGACCTCTATGAGAAAGAGCTAACGAACAAGCACCTAGACAGAGTAGAGTTGCAGCCTGCAGCAAAATTCTTTGTCTCAAGAGCTCAGAACCTCGTCCCAACATACTATGCCAACTAGCATATGAGATGCAAAGATGACTACCCCTCCCTTCAGAAACACAACCTCGGGAGTACCTGAACTTGAAACACAACAGGCCCATATCGTGAAATATGGGGGCAAAAAATTAGGCCAGGAGACTATATGCAACTGCCAAACACACAGAGGAGGTTGCTAATCATGAAGATGCAAGCAAACATAAGGCACATATAGTACACTGATCTGGCAATAGCAGTGTAACAGTAGTATGACACTACATAAAACTAAACCCCATATAAGTGAGTACCACTCCAGGTCATCCTACACCTATAATAACTGAAATGAAAGCATTCAAAGCAGCACTTGTAGTGCAGATTACACCCTGTACAACACCCTGCATGGATTCACCAGAAACTGTCTGGGCCTGCACATCATACAAGATTGTCAGGAAAATCAGGAGATTGACACGCGACTTGCAAGCACATGGCCAGAAATTAAATTACAGGATACATAGCCATGCAGATATTTCAGGACACAAGCGGGCTTATAAGCCCGACATAATAACTGAAAACTAGATGAGTTTGTGTGTATTCATTATTAACTAAAGCGCAACAGATTTCCCCAGAAAAAGAAATACATCTTTGAAGGATAGATAAAGATTGGTGCTTGATGCAGCCAAACATAAATAAACATGCTACAGAAAGAAAATAGAGAAAAATTCCAAGTGCAGGAAAAAATCATTACAATCGCCAATCCTGCATGCCAGCACCTTTCAAGAAACACTGTTGTTATTCCAATAGACAGACTGACAGCTTGCTGATGCAAGCACATTCTTCCAGTTCCATGCCATTGGGAAAAAAATGAGTTTCCTGGAAGGTAGCCACATGCACACTTGGTGATCACAATGTTTTTTTTTTCCCTGGACTTGTATATCTATATGTATTTTCTCCCTTTCCTGCTTTTATGTTTGGTTTCATCAAGCACTAGTCTTTATCAGGTTTTATTGCTGTACTACTTTGTGGTAACCTTTATAGATCACTGCATTTTCACAATAAACCTTTTAATTAGAAGTTAACATACCCTGTTCTTACTGCTTCACACTGTACAGTCTTGCTACATTGGCCAAATAAAAGATTTTATAAGGTATCATGAGGGCCATTAAAGTGACTTGTTGCAGTCTAAAAAAAATATGAATAGCCTGGCTGCAAATGGCACCAGAGAACACATAGGACGAACAAGAAAACCGAGATGATCTAACAACCAAAAGTTTAATGTACACACCGAGTAAATGCTCGCTGACAAGCAATAGACTGAACATACACGAAAAGGAGAAGCAAAAATTCATGTGCGTTTCCTGACAGGAAATGCATCCATTTCTAACGGAGGCCGTGCTGACAAGATTAACCCAGCATTTTTAGATCTACAGCTTCCGTAATTTTTCTAGGCAGCCGATCTGCACAGAATGCTAGCTTCTTCCTCTACAATGCACGCTCAGATGTGGAGAGTGCATTGTAAAGGAAGAAGCTAGCATTCTGTGGAGATGGGCTGCCCAGAGAAATCATGGAAGCTGTAGATGCAGACACTGGGAGAATCTTGTGTCAGCATGGCCGCTGTTACACTTTCAGAGATGGATGCGTTTCCTGTTGGGATCAGTATGGACACACATCAGATCTTGCTTCTGCTTTTTGTGTAAATTCGATTTATTGCTCGGCATGTTCAATAAACTTTCATTTGTTTATACACCTCATGATTGTCTTGGTCTCTAGCAGAAAGGTGTTCATTCTTTTTACGGTGAAGCTGTATATGCCTAGGCGAAACACTCGTGGTCCGATCCCAAAAACCCTACTGTAGGGGTATGAACCATTGTTTAAGGGGGTGTGAGCCATTGCATTCGCCTTGCATGATGGACAGAGAAATTTCATGTTGGGTAGACATAGAACAGCTTATGCATTTCAAACATACATTTATCTGCATATTATTGCAGGGAAGGGACACAGAGGGGGATGGGGTTAAGACAAGATCATGATGTCATTATTATCTCGCAGCAAAGGTGTGGTGGGCCATTGGCTAGACCGATAGTGACGTCGTTTCTCTCTAGCAGCAGAGCGCGCGTGCAGCAGTCTCTCTCCGACTTCCCAATAGGTTCGAAAATGTGTCCCTGTATTTAATTAAATGAAATGTGCAGCCCCGGTGTGTCACTTGGTAACTACAGTGCATAACTGAGTCATAAACATTATGATTAACGCATTACAAAACGCAAGTGCATAACATAATTCAGAAGGACTTTGATGGGCCCGCTGGATTAACACAATGTACCACTCATTGCACTTTCCATGATGGTGATCTTGCAAAGTGCAATGTGTGGCATTCCAAATAAACAATGTGATAAACCCAAGCCAAACATGTGCATAACCTCATTAAGAAACACAGACATAACCAATAATATAGAAAGACCTGAATAAACAATTGGAATTAACCCAGTGATTAACACCGGGGCCGCACATTTCAGCTTCGCTGGTTTACCGTCTGTACAGGGTGCATGGGCAGTAACTTTTTCTGTTATTGATTGTTAAGTATTGTATAATGTTGTGCCAGTAAAACACTTTGGGCTAGTTGGTGCAATGTATTGGTACTGCTCTTATTGCTGTTTTTTGTCTTAATGTTGTGCCCTTCTTCCTTCTGTAACAACTTTTTTATTCCCCCTTGCATAATACTCCAACCTTGCAGCCTGCGAGGTATATAAATAAATAAGTACATAAGCACGTCATTCATTCATCTGCATACACCTCACACCATTCCTTGCTCAACAAACGTCACTGTGTTGATGTCTCGCAGCGTGCATGTACTTTAACTGCCGTTTGCATTTCGGTATGGTTTGTGAACAGTGTAATGCATAAAGATTACATGACATTAAGGTTGTGACCTATGCGGTGCATAAGCAAACCTTGCAAAAGATGACATGTTGGATGTTGAAAATAAGACAAATTGTATATATTGCAGTTACTTTAACAGCATTTAATTGACCACTTGACAAAAACTTCACTTCGCATAGATTCCAACACGTACACTGCATCTGCAGTTTTTTTTTTGCTTATTAATGTGGTCGTTACTGCATGGCCACATTGCAGATTTGAAAACAAAGTTAAATAAATTTGTTTGTTGCAATATAACAATATGTGTAGATCACTGCGATTGTAACACCAGAACTTGATACAAACATGCACACTATAGGATGCCGACAAATGCTCAGGACAAACTCTAGAATGTTTGCATCCTGATACTTATGAAAGTGAACGGTTTCATTCCATGGCTGTCAATGAGAGGGAGAGAGAAAACTTAATTGTGTTCGTGGAACAAAAACGCATTGATAAGCTTAGAGATATAGTAATTGCTTAACACTCTCGAAATGAATAATTATAGCTTGCTATCGACATTGAATCAGCCTTTCGACAGCAAGAAAAGGAATCAGTTTTTCCAGCTCTGAACATTGAATTGCAGGAAGTGCAAGCAGGCATAAAATTCTGCCACTATAATCTGTTTAGGAATATTAAATTGGAATAAACATTGAGACTTGCATTTGTACTTTCTCTGGCTGAGCAACCTAGTTTGAAATGACTCCCATAAGCATGTCGTAACAATGTTGATCTAATACATGTTAAATGCATGACTAGCTTAAGAAATCTGGATGATTGCTATAAATTACTGCGAAGGAACTATAATGTTTTATAACATTAATAATATAATAATAATATTTATTTCCACAAGACAGGCTAACCGTGAGCGGCGTGCGAGGCTGAACAGAAAGCCGAAAAATTCTACGGCAAGTGCGCCTACCGTCGGCCTAGGATCCTGCATTATGAATAGCGCGTTATGATATGGTCTTCTTGTTAGAAGTTCCGAGTATACTACCAGCGCGAGACACAAAGTGGACGAGAAGCGTGTCTTTTATAATGCTGTGTTACAACGTACAGGTTTCTACAAAAGTGACGGTAACTGCTCGAAACATTTGATGCGTCGGCTTTTGCGCCTTTAGAAATGTTTAGAGAGGGCTCCCATATATATATTCGCAGCGCAAGCACGGCGATGGATGAACCAGGCTAGCGCTAAGGTTGAATTTCACAACACAATTTTCATTCCACGTCCAGTAATCACACAGATCATTTGAGGCTTCGTTCAGGGGCACACGCGGGCTTTCGGGTTGGTGCTTCTTGTTGCTTTTGGCGCAAGAATATGGCTAGGATCAGGCACCACATAAGCGCAATTACGGGCAATATACACGCATCATTTCTCCAGGAGCTGACGCCGAGCACGGGTAGCGCGATGATCTTGTTGGGCTGACACGAGAACTTCGTGGCAGCCGAATTCCGAATACTGCATAAGCGGTGAGGGCAGCTATATGAACTTGTCGATAGGTCATCTTGTATATTGTTGTAGCGCAGGCAGAACGAAACGGTCATAGAAGGTAGATAAGACAACACACAGCGCTGAACCACCTGCGAACAGCTGTTTACGTGCGCGATGTCGCACTGAACTACAGAAACCGCCGTCGCGCATTCCAAGACAAATCTTAACTAACGTTTTTAAAATAGTAAACGTACATATTATTTGCTTCTTGTCAAGAGAAGTCAATAATATTATAGTGTCAACGTTTTATTCACTACAATAAAAGAATTATGCAGCGTGTGCCACGAAACCTGGCAGTCAGCAACCCTGGGCGTCGCACCAGTCGCATTGTTAAAATCGCAATCATGTGAAATGAGCCCTCTAAAAATCGCATTGCGACGCGTGCGACAGCACCGATTTTCGTCGTTGCAGTCGCAGCATGTGAAACAGCCTTTATGTCACCAATCTGAGAGCACCGGAGAAGAATGTCAACTTGCTCTTCCGTTGCGATATCTAGATGAAGAACACCTTGCGTTGTGAAGCGACTGCGAATCGGAGCAGATTCCAGCAGTACATTAATGGCTTCGAAGAGCCTGATAGGGTTCCGCTCTCTCAAATCAACACCTTTCTCTGTTGGCAAAACTACCATTGCGATTCCGGCCATTCTTTGCTTCCGATAACTCACCACCTTGAAGCCGTCGCTGTCTACTTCTGCCATATCAGTCACTTCCTCGTCAGGGTCGACGATAGTTGAGTCGTCCCCACTGAGCGATGATGACGCACTGGACGGCTGATCGTCCCTGATGACTGGCAGCTCCACGCCTTGTTAGGCCATCGCCGCCTCCGCCACGCTGACTTCCTTCGGATGGCGCTGTCCCTTTTAAGATGGCGGCGCCGGAGCAGCCGTGCCCTTCCCATAGGGACAGTACCGCCTTAAAGATGCGGCCGTCTTCCAAGGATATAAATAACTTACTTAATGGATAGCAAAACCTATGCAAAAATTTCAGAGCTGAGGTGACAACAGATCGAAGGCTCATAGCTCATAGCTCCCTGATAGAGTTCCGATGTTGCTTCTATCTCCGCCGTGCTATCAGCGTCTGGCTGCGATGTCAACAAAGGGCGGATACAAAATCAAAGCTCCGGCGCACACGCGTTGAAGTTACCAGAGTGGTGTTACTGTTTTGAACTCTATCGGTCTGAGGACGCGAAAACCAGCTCTCACTGTGCCGTCTTTTAAAAGGAGCATCTGGGGTACTTGTGTGCTTGCTCGCAAGCACGCAAGCGGCCACGAGTACGCAAGCCCCGCGCTCATGGCCGCTCTGATGACCAAATCATGTCGAAATTGACGTCCTCAGTGCCGCCGGCACCTTTTTCGGTACTGATGGCCTTTTAAGAAGCAGAAGCCCAATCCTGCCTGCATTCTATACAATTAACGGGCAAGAAGTCGGATCTACAGCAATTGCCTATCCTTGCGTAACAGTCTCATTCGAGTCGTACCTACTAGTGGAAGAAAATTATGCGAACTGTAAGAAATATCAAAAATGATCTTTTTATTGTCAGAAATTTCCATTGTTCGGTGTTTTGTTGAAATTAGCGCGCTCGTATCTCTTTTTTGAAAAGTTATATAAATATAAGGTTTAGCAGTTTGATAAGTAAGTATGCTTGGAACGTAATGCGGAATGGTTGGCGTCTGCCACAAGCTTTTTATGAGATAAAGGCCTGCAAAATAGATAAAAGAACGTTTCCTGGACCGATCTTGAGGTACTCTATAAAAACATCTGCACTGCCCATGAAAACTAAAACTAACTGAACACAAGCGAAAACATGCATATATTTAGTTAAAGAAATTTCAGCTACCTAACTTTAATATATTTTGTGTAATTCGTAACCAAAATTGGCCAAAACCACAGAGCAGGTAAGCGCGGCACTTCACCTCTTCGTCGTTATTGATTCCCGCTACTTCGAAACAATTTTTGGCAGAAAACCCAACTGCGGATCTCTTCTTTCCGGTCATCAGGCAACAATATATAAAATAATGAAATAAATGTAAGAGGCCGACCGACCATCCTTTGTTAGATTTTACATGAATCACCCAGTGACGGGTCAACCAGTCATGGATGAGGACTCTTCTCGGATAGTAAAGTAAATAACAAAAAAAAACGTATCAGGGCTGTCAGTTCCGGCACTAGTTGGCAATTATATTCAGCTGGACACATTGCGAATCTCCTTGAAGCAGGAATATGCGCGAATATCGTATTGCTGCCCGATCGTTCCAGCTTCGGTAAAGTATTTGCATAATAGAATTGAAAATTCAAGACAGTGCTTCGCTGCGTGTGGCAGAGGTGCTCAATTTTCTTTCTCGTGTTTGATAGACTGGTTGTTCACAGGCTCAGTCAATTCCTATGGAGCCACCTTATTGACAAAAATCAAAGAAATTGAGATATTGAGATGCAGAGAGAGAGAGAGAGAGATAAAAAGAAAGCAGGGAGGCTCACCATGGTAGCACCCGGTGGTCTAATCTATACATATGAGGAAGGAGAAAGGGGGAAAGAAACATAGGAAGAAATAATGAAAAGCTTTCAAAACAAGATTCCGGCTGTTCAATTTCAAATTATTTTCTCTCTTGCCTCGAGCATAGAGAATCAAAGTTTAGGTTGTCAAGCGGTAAGTCTAGGCCCAGAGCATAATCGTAAAGACAATTACACCCTAGTACTAGGAATTACGCGTGTTTCAGTGGGCGGATTACGAATTTAAAGAAAGCTGCGATGAAGCGCCGCACTCTTACGATTAAGCCCACACGTGTCCCTGCATATAACATATGCCGGCCGCGAGACCAGGGCATATGAATCCGCTCCCTTTCACTTGTACAGCATCGTCGAATTGCAATCCACTTTTCTCCACCTCAGTGACGCACAGTGACCAGCCACACCGGCACTGCACAAAGTTGAGCCTAATGAAACTCTGGCAGCTAGAGCTTTATAGAGTCGGACTGCAAAACTGACCGCTGTGTCAAAAGCAGACAAAGAAGAAAGCACTTACAAACACAAACAAACAAACGAACGAACGTACGAACGAACAAAGAGAGATCATATATTTGCAGCGCAGTGCACCCTTCACTTGCATAATGTCATATATATAGTTCATTACGAATCGCTGACAGAGCGCACAGTAATGTGTATTTCGGATGGTCTGTGCTAGCATAACACGTTTACTATTGCGCCGCCAAATTTCACATCACAAAGGCCCGCACATCTGCCATCAGAAGCTTTCATCATAAACAACGAGTACGGAGACTGCAAAACATCAAGCATGCCGGGCAAACTAGAAGCAGGCAGTAAATGTTTTGGCACTGTTCTGAAGCAAACAGTGAATAAGAAATAAACTCATAGACCGGGAGCGGGCTCCATGCGAAAGGGATTGCCACGCTATGGGGCTTATTTTATCACGGAACGCCTGCACCCGACTTGCTGGTTTACAGCCACGCCCTATCGCTACGGCCGGCCATCATCTTGATGAGACCCGTCCATAGAGTGTGCACGGTACTCACGGGGTGCGCATTTTCTCGGGTTTTATATCTCAGCTAGCCGCGACAAAATTACTTGTGTGCTTCGCTTCAGCAGAGTTCCATGAAACACAGCTGACTGCTACAACTGGACAGCTGCGATTTCTAGTGGAGTGGAGATGTTACCAGCAACTTATATATCTACAACATATCGCGTGCGCTCTTTTTTTCTGTAGCTCTCGCAGCATTGCACAGCTCTCGCACAGTATTGGCACCAGTGTGCAAGCGCTGGTTTACTTGCTTTGTGTGCCTTTGAAGCGACCATGCTGAAGCCAAAAAGGGATGAGGTGGAGGAGAGAAAGAGACAGAGCTGCTGCCTTTTATGAAAAAACCGGAGATGTTTGCCTAGCTGACACACTAGCATGTTACTGCATGTATTGAGTGAAAAAAAAAAGGAAAAGAGCAGACTCTGTGATCATACACAATACAAACGACACGCGCGTCAACAGAAACGCACACATGTTCAGCGGTGCAGCGGTGGCGTAGAGGTAGAACACATGTTGCAACTCTTCATAAAGTATCGTTAAGGCAAGCACAGGGTACAGGCCTGGGGCCTCATCTCATTCCGTGCGGTTCCTCTCTCTCTCTACGAGGTGTCCAACTAATTTTAGCCAGAACTCAAAAATATGCGAATGCCACGTAGCTGGACAGAACCAAGGTAATGTTGCTTGTCACCACTTGGTGATACTCAAATTATTTTTTCGTTCGGCATAGTTAGATAATTAGTCTTAATTAATGTATCAACTTCTAATATTATAATTAGATGAAAAGTGTCAGTGAGAAAATTGTAGAGCGACATGAAAAACTCCCGATGCAGCTCTCTGTTGCTCGACACGTGCTACATAAAAGTGGTTTTCCGAGCATGAAAAAAGCCCGCTAATGCACGCAAGATTACCGCACGACTGGTCGCTCGAGGCACTTTGCCTGCATACGCAGGCTAAAGTTAGCTGTGACGCCCTATACAGGGTGTTTCACGTAACTTGAACCAAGCATTTAAAAAAAAAGTGGCTAACCGCAACTGAATGAAACCAACGACATATCGTTTGCCGTCATGTGGCGCTTCTTAGGATTATTTATATTGCGCTTAATTAGTCAATTAGCTTAGGCACGTGGCTTTATTTCATATTTTGCAATTCTTCTTTAAACTCCGCAAGATATCGCCACGCAGTATGTACGCTGCCACAAAAAACTGGATTGGTCGTTTTCGAACGCCCTCTACCACGTAACGAAATGCACTTGGCCCTAAAGTGGATATTGAAAAAAATGCATAGCTGATCTTAGCTAATCATATAATTAAGCGTAACATAAAAAAATACCCTAAGGAGCGCCACATCACGATCTTGCCTTCAGAAGTTGCTGTCGACCACTTTTCTTTAAATGCTTGGTTCAAGTTACGTGAAACACTCTGTAAATGGTCCATCCTCGGCCATTTCCGACCTGTTGTTTCGAAGTAATTAGCACGGCCTAGAAAATGCTCACGCGGCCTCTAACCTGTACGGGCACTGGTCTCTCGATTCGAGTAAACACTTGATGACAGTTGACATACACGTGTTTTGGTGTATTCGTGTCGGCGTGGATATCCTGGAGACTCTCCAGACAACGGCGCGTAGAATTAGCGCGCGAGATTCAACATTAGTAAGTTAGTTGTAAAGAGCTTGACGAAGCAAATACGGTCGTTAACTATGGAGCACATTCAACAAGAAAAAAAAAAGCATTCGACAAGAACAAGAAAAAAACAACCCACAAAAATAGCAAGAAAGAAAGTCAACGAGAAAGCGAAATTGGTCGACGTTCCAACAGATTTATTTTGAACATTAACAGTGTATTCATTTGGGCCCGTTGGTATATTTCTGTGAAATAGCAGTTCCCAATTCCTGCTTTTGCTTAATACAGGACCCTTCAGTCGGCAAGCTGGTTTGTCTCCATTCGTCATCGAGGGTGTTGGGAATCATTTTTGAAGAAATTAACCATAATTAAAAAAAATGACAACACTTCATTCTCGCAGTTAATTACCCAGCCAGTATACCTAAATAAACCAGTAACTTGTAACATGACCATAAATTCTTAACAATGATGACGCTCTGTATCAGTTGTCAGAACAAATAGCAGCTTTCTAGAAGCGTGCGTTCTTTAATAACCTATCCTAGAGCCAGACTACTTGTGCCTGCACCAATTGGGGTCCAGGAACTACATGGAGAAGAATACACCATTCCGCTTGTTGAGCAACGAAATTCGAAACATCTTACAAAAACGGGTAGTTAGAACGTCATCTGCAGCATGGTTCAATGAATAGTCGAAAAAATCAATTTTGTTTGCCTTTAACCCTGGGCTGAAATTCCGTGTAAATGGAAAGATATCGCGAAGTGTGGAAATATTGCTTTACTCGTGTCCCCTTGCGGGGCATACACAAAGAACCTTCCTTATAAAATCCGTCGTGCAAGCTTCGCGTCGTGTTAGTGTGGAGTGGTGGATGAGGACATTGCCGAAGTGCTGCTGAACTGCCCTCTATACGCGCGGCAAACCCAACTGCTGCGCTTCAAACTTAGGGCTCTGGCAGACACGTACCCATAGGAGGGCTCGGGGGGGGCCCGCCCCCACCCCCCCGTTTAAGCGGCAAACCCCTCCTCCGCGCCCCATGCCACCACTTCTCACACACATTCCTCAACCTCCGTTAAATCAATCTTGAAATTTGACAGCTATTCGGCGGTCAACATTTTGCTGCCTTTTTTACTCCTTTTGGATGGCGGTAGTTATCGGCATCTCCTGGGGTATGAAGGCCAGTTTTCTCATCGATTTGGTGCCTGCGCTATTAACTCAAGCTGCGTTCGGTTGTCGCCATGTAATGCGACGGTCACGCGCATCGCTGTAGCTTCGTTAGTTAAACCTTCTTTGTTTAGACTGATCCAGGGACCAGGAAAGAGATTCAGCTCGCAGTTAGCTGGTCTGTATGCTCGTGGAACGAGTTGCGGCTGCAGAAAACATCACTTGCGTTTAGCTTTTCATTTTGTTTCATTATTTCTTCGAGTGACGGCTGGCCGGGACGCTGGCAGATCCTCGGAACCGTATACGCGCGATATGGGCATACGGTTATAGGTGCAAAATAAGATAATGCTAAACAGCGTCCACCATTAAACCTTGCAATAACCGTTGGTCCGATCAGCAATATGATTGTCACTAGTTAACTCGCCACACTCTGATGGTTTTTAACTTTGTTATTATTGTTTTGTTGCCATTTAACCCACCCTGCTTGGACCTGTACAAGGTTTGCAGTATTGAATAAAGAAGAAAAAGAAGACTCTGTGACCGCGCTAGATGTTTCCAAACGTATCGCTGCTGCTTCCGTCATATGTGTCTGCTTTATATCGCCAAAATTTTTGTCTAGAGCGCTCTGGCGATGCCTATTTCGGTCACACTTTTACTTGACTTGTCTGGGAACGGGCAATTAGAGTGCCTGTCATCCCTTCGAATGGATTATAGGAACGTCTCTCCGTTTACACGCGCCACAGCGACACCACTGCCCGTTGCCACAAGCTGTATATCTGCTGCAAAAGTAGTTCAGCGCCCCCCCCCCCCCCCCCCCCCGCCTCCCACATTGCAGTTGCGCGGAGAAGTGAGTGCGGTTTCGAATTTGTCCGCATTTCGTGCATTGTATAGGACATGCTTAAACTATTTTTCAGCAAGAACACTCAGAATAGCAGTTTATTTTAATATGTTATTAAAATTCTTTGCTTAGCAAATCTTGAAGGCATTGGTTTGTCTGTACTCTTTTAGATGCCACCTAGTCCAAGGGTGTTTATCTGTCAGACCACGTGCTTCCATAAGATTTAGGGTCTTGATTTAAAAGAAGTACAGGATGTGTAAAAAATAACTTAATTTGGCCAAGTTTATATCAGCGGAGGACATCAGGATTTGCGCGTTAATTTCCAACATTAAAGTATTAATTCAACAAATTTCCGCTAATTCATTTATGGCTTTAGGAGGCACGTTTTAATAAAACAGTATAAGTCAGTCTGTACTAGAACATAATCTCTTTCTGAAAACTATGTACTTTGCACAACAAGAAGGAAATATGGCGCTACTGTTAACGCGTGCTGCTAATATACCGCTGGATTTTCTACACGAACGAACTGGCTAGTCAGAGATTTCCGCTTTTGTGTTAAAACAGTCTACTGGCTTCTTATTATAGAGTAATCTGCCATCGAAATTCTTTGTATGATAATGAAAGGCCTCATTTCCTCTCTGATATCTATCAGCGTGCTGCGTTTCAAAGCGACTTCAGATAGTCGTTGAAATGCCGATCTTATCTCGTACTGCAAGTGCTGCAGTAGCTGAAGCGAAGGTGGTGGTGAGTGTTTAACATAAGTGAGGAATCTGTCGGCACGGAGAGTCTAAATAGTGTTTGCTTAAAGCGCAGTAGGAAAGTTGATTATCAATTGTTTCTAGCCTAAATCTAAGAAAAAAATAAATTCAGTGGTATATAGTGTCGTGATCTGCGACAGTCGTCAGCCTTTCCGAAAGTGCATTGTTGACAGACCCAAACATGTGATTAGGAAGCAGCTACGACAATGACCGATCCCTCATTCATGATTCTACGTAGCTGTGCGCCTGCGCAGCAAGGTACTTATAGTGAAGTGGCGGCTGCACTAAGCGGGGAAGGGCTGGGCAAAGATAGTTTGGATTGTGTCATGATACGATACGAGATACTCGGGCAACAAGTATTTGAAATTTAGATACAAGATACTATCGCATTTATTGTATCCGATGCGGTACCTTCCATTTGTATCTGAAGATAATACTTCAATACATTCACAAATTTCCTATTGTATATATATATATATATATATATATATGGATGCACGAAAGTGGACAAAAATGTTCGCTGGGAAATTTCTTAATTCCGACCAACCTTATTTCATTTGTGTAACATGTCTGTTAGTATCTTAAAACTTTTCGTTTTTCTTGGTTGCTTCAGCTGCTCAACATTAAAGCTTTTTATGCACTGCGCTGCCAGTGGTTTTTGCTTGTCGCTTTTGCAATTGGTGGGAGTCGCTGCTCTGCTTGCCAACCAGCTAGCGGGCCGCTACATAACTACAAGAACGTCAATAAGAAGCCTCTGCACGATGTCGCGGTTTTACCGTTTCCGTAAATGTAATACCGTTTACGCAATACTGTATCACCGGAAAGTGTACAGCAGCAACAATGTTGGTAGTGCCATCTTTTGTGACGCATCGTGCATGCATAAATCACATAAAGTTGAAACGACCTTTCGTATTCTATTTAACTGCTAGAGTAAAGCGTTCGTTAGCGACATATTCATTTATTCGGATGGCTTAGTGGCAGCAGTATCAGCTTGAGAAGCGGAATTCCGCCAACGTTTGCAGTTTCCCACGGTGATGTTGCAATATCAATATCTTTTGAACACGATACATTCTTTTATTCATTGGAAATACAGGTACTGATACACGTCTTGCCAGACATATCAAGGTACAGATACAGGGTACTCAAAGAATAGCTAACATAGTCTCTAAGATACGCGTATCTTCGATACTTCCCAGCATTAAATTTGCGGGGGTGCTGGGGCGCACTAACGCAGCAAGCGCTTCTGGGCGAGGCGTGTGCCACGCCACAGTGAGGGATAGCCGCCTGTGTTAGAACGATTCCCCTGACGTTGTTCCGAGTTCGTTTAAATGGAAAGTTTATTGACTTAACAACGTTTCGCTTTTGACTAGGCCTTTTATTTGCAGTTCCTGTGGCTGGCAAAGTACTGCTTCGGGAACCCGAACGGAAGTGAGGATGCTTCAGTAGTTAAAGCTTTTCTATGACGCCCGGCATGCGTCTCTTTAGAAAAGGCAGCTTGACGTGCGCAGATGCTATGCGATAGTGAGGTGAGAGAACTCTGCTGGAGTGTCTGAGCACTAGGCTAACAATGCGAATGCAGGACGCGACGACGAGAAGCGATGACTGCCTACTTGTGTGGGTTATTGTGAACGGTGCATTTTAGGCACCGCCACTAAGCAAGCACGCAAAGGTACAATCAACACAAAAGAATGTGACGGGATCACCATCACCCCGAGCTGTCCCGTAGAGTTTCCTACAATATATTAGAGGGAACTGTCGCTGCAGTCGTTGGCGCACTATTGGAATGATGGCAATTACGTGTACTTGTCTGATCTTCGTGCTTGCGGATTCAGACGTTCTTGTGGCTTTGTTTATTACGATTTATGTGCCTTCATTGCTGTAAATTTCAGAGCAACCTATAATCTTGCAAGTGCAGAAGACGCTGCGAACACGCCCAATTCATACTAATTGCAATGATTTAGCTTGTCGGGGTGGCCAAATCGAAACGCGCCAAGCGTCTCAAGGCACTGGCATGCCCTCGACAAATCCATAAGTTATTTTCACATCCCTTTTCGATGCATGAGTCTGTTTCAGTATCAGGCTAGAAGTGCTAGAGGTCCTGTGTTCTAAGCTTGCCGTTGGTCAATTTTAATAATGCTTGTTCAATTGTTTATTACGTATTGCATTGTTGAAAATGACGAATTTACAAAATAACGAAGCCGCATGAAGCCAGAAAGATGAAGTTTATGCAAATCCACGTCTTTCCCCTAATTTTCATTCTGGGTCAACCGCTCCCAATGCTACTCCCGTAGACACTGGCGCCCGAGTTCCCTCTGGTAATTATTGTATGAAACTCTATGAGCTGTCCAGTTGACTATTATTGGGTTTCCTCGTTGTGTGTTACCTTGCCTGGCGTTCTGCATTTGCGTTGTTACCCAAGTACCGAGGAAAGTTACCAAATAATCCAGCCCGTCTCTCCGAGCCGTCCAAAGCGAGGACGTTGTTTCTGACGCCTTTGCCGCTTCGACTTTATGTTTTCAATTATTGCATCAACGTGCCGCATGCTCATTTATCACTCTTCGGGCACGTTCACCCTATTGAAAAAAGCAGGTACCACCCGACCATTGCCAACAACGGCTCACTGGCCTTCACTTTTTTCGCTTAGCTGTGCACTGTCACGTGTATAGGCCGTGTCTTGGCCCAATTTAATCTCAGACTAACCACTCATCAAACTACTGGTGTACTTGTCAATTTGCGTTGCACTCTGGATATTGTTTTAGGAGCTTCAAGAGAAAATGGCTTCATTAAGGTCTCTCCTGCTCATTTGTCTGGAACAAAGTAATCAGTTGGCGCGTAAATTTGCTTGCATAGGAAAATGACGCACTTTCGGTTGAGCCGCATAAAAGTATAAGCATATCTTGTTCTACAGTTCTTGACGTGAAAGCGTATGCAAACAGCAGTACTGGACAAAAATGAGAATTTAATCTAATTAACTTTTGCATCGATTGCTCCATTTCATTCTTTCTTTTCCTTTCGTTCTATTAACGTGGCTGTTTTCATTCGCATTCTGTGGGGGATTTGAGCTTGCACAGAGCAAGAAACTATTACTTATACCAGATTTTAATAAAATGCTATGTCTGGCTGCTGTTCACAGGAATGTATCTAGAAAGTTTCCTCGTCAATTGATTTTTTGGTGTGGTTCATTCTGTTACTTTAATTACAGAGTGCGACAGATACCCTGGTCACGGAGACTCTTTATTAGTAAGGCGACGTCTTCTAAGACAAGCGAAAATATATAAATATTTGGTAGGCCACAGCTAGTTTGTTCTAATATATGTAGATGACTGCGTTATATATAAGGAAAGAGCCAAGCAGAACGACAGTTTAACCCTGCAAACCGAGTTAACGACTGTTTCAGAATGGTGCAGCAAATGGCAGATGAAAATTAAGATGGAGAACACTAAACACGTTAAATTTGGTCCCTGTATGAATATATTGCCTAACGAGTACCTAATTAACAATTTTGCAGTTGAAACAATTTCTTCGATTAAATACTTAGGAATCCTGTTCAATCACAATCTAAAATTTAATGATCATGTAGAATTCATCATCACTAGCAACTTCTAATCTACCACGCGACTGGAAAAAGGCTAAAATAATACCGATCCACAAGAAAGGCGACAAAAATAACGTTGCCAATTTCAGACCCATATCTCTCACCAGCACTTCATGCAAAATACTAGAACATATCATTCTAAAACACATGACAGTATTTCTAGAACGTGAAAACATCCTATCGCCTCACCAGCATGGTTTTCGATCTGGCTTATCAACCATCACTCAACTAACAGAGGTAGTTCATGACCTTGCTCTTAGTATTAATAATCGTTCTCAAATTGACATGATTTTACTTGACTTATCTAAAGCTTTTGATTGCGTGAGTCACACTAAGCTAATTGCAAAAGTGGAGCATGCCATCGGGAAAGGAGAAGTTTCTGCTTGGATAACAGCTTTTCTAACACACCGCTCACAATTTGTTATGTTTGACCACATGCCATCTGATGTCGTTCCTGTCACATCTGGAGTACCACAAGGCTCGGTACTCGGGCCGCTGTTATTTCTGATCTTTATTAACGATATAACCAATAATATAGGCTGCAAAATCAAACTCTTCGCGGATGACTGTGTGATATATAAAGAAATTAACAGCCATAACGACCATCTCGATCTTTCTGATTCCCTTAACACGCTAGCCGAGTGGTGCTCCCAGTGGCAAATGTCTATTAACGTCAATAAATCAGTGGCAATGACAATAACAAGAAAAAAGCAACCCTCTCATTTCACCTATATCGTTAATGGCACGCCTCTTTCCATGGTTGAGCAACAGAAATATTTAGGGATAACACTGACATCAAACCTCAATTGGGAAACACACATGACTAACATTACAACTACTGCACTACGAAAGCTATTTTATCTAAAAAGACGCCTAAAGATCGCTCCAACGAACATTAAGCTTCTGGCCTACAAAACATTTGTGAGACCTATTTTAGAATACGCTAACACAATTTGGTTTCCTTACACAGCAACTAACATAGCTAAACTTGAAGGTGTACAAAGAAAAGCCGCAAGGTTCATTCATAACAAATATCGTACTACTGACTCACCTTCACGTCTCTTAGCTTCCTCAGGCCTCAACACATTATCGACGAGAGCGAAACAAGGTCGACTCAAATTTCTGTTTCAAATGCTGCACCGTCAGTATAAAATTGATATCACCCGGTACATTTCATATTCGCAATCTAGAATAACACGGCATCAACACGAACATACGCTAACCGAGTATTCCTTTTCTAATGACGCATTCAGGTACTCATTCTTTCCTCGAGTAATCAGAGAATGGAATGAACTTAACTCGTCATTAACAGCGACAAATTCTTTATCCCTGTTCGTTTCACAACTAGAGCTCATCACAAGAGATTATTAATGATTTCTCATGTTTGTTCCCTATTCTCTTTATGTTAAACTAACAGTACTTAGAAAAAAAAATGTATACACTTGTTTATTTCCAAATGCTTCACGTTTTTGCTTTGACTATGATATGCCCCGGTTGTTGTTCATATTATTCTGCTTTGTTTAGTGTTCTGTTGTATAGCTTATCTACCTTATCTTTTGTATTTTGTTGAATATTGTTGCTTTTTCATTCTTTGTGTAGCTCGCACATGTATTTATGTGGGGAAAAGAAAGTGTTCATGCCCGTCTGCTAGGCTCTCAGCTGAGAGCGGCAGTATTGTAAAATAAATAAATAAATAAATAAATCATCATCATCATCAGCCTAGTTACGCCCACTGCAGGGCAAAGGCCTCTCCCATACTTCTCCAACTACCCCGGTCATGTACTAATTGTGGCCATGTTGTCCCTGCAAACGTCTTAATGTCATCCGCCCACCTAACTTTCTGCCGCCCCCTGCTACGCTTCCCTTCCCTTGGAATCCAGTCCGTAACTCTTAGTGACCATCGGTTATCTTCCCTCCTCATTACATGTCCGGCCCATGCCCATTTCTTTTTCTTGATTTCAACTAAGATGTCGTTTACCCGCGTTTGTTGCCTCACCCAATCTGCTCTTTTCTTATCCCTTAACGTTACACCCATCATTCTTCTTTCCATAGCTCGTTGCGTCGTCCTCAATTTCAGCAGAACCCTTTTCGTAAGCCTCCAGGTTTCTGCCCCATATGTGAGTACTGGTAACACACAGCTGTTGTACACTTTCCTTTTGAGGGATAGTGGCAACCTGCTGTTCATGATTTGAGAATGCCTGCCAAACGCACCCCAACCCATTCTTATTCTTCTGGTTATTTCAGTCTCATGATTCGGATCCGTGGTCACTACCTGTCCTAAGTAGATGTATTCCCTTACCACTTCCAGTGCTTCGCTACCTATCGTAAACTGCTGTTCTCTTCCGAGACTGTTAAACAATACTTTAGTTTTCTGCAGATTAATTTTCAGACCCACCCTTCTGCTTTGCCTCTCCAGGTCAGTGAGCATGCATTGCAATTGGTCTCCTGAGTTACTAAGCAAGGCAATATCATCAGCGAATCGCAAGTTGCTAAGGTATTCTCCATCAACTTTTATCCCCAATTCTTCCCACTCCAGGCCTCTGAATACCTCCTGTAAACATGCTGTGAATAGCATTGGAGATATCGTATCTTCCTGTCTGACGCCTTTCTTTATAGGGATTTTGTTGCTTTCTTTGTGGAGGACTACGGTGGCTGTGGAGCCGCTATAGATATCTTCCAGTATTTTTACATATGGCTCATCTACACCCTGATTCCGTAATGCCTCCATGACTGCTGAGGTTTCGACTGAATCAAACGCTTTCTCGTAATCAATGAAAGCTATATATAAGGGTTGGTTATATTCTGCACATTTCTCTATCACTTGATTGATAGTGGGAATATGGTCTATTGTTGAGTAGCCTTTACGGAATCCTGCCTGGTCCTTTGGTTGACAGAAGTCTAAGGTGTTCCTGATTCTATTTGCGATTACCTTAGTAAATACTTTGTAGGCAACGGACAGTAAGCTGATCGGTCTATGATTTTTCAAGTCTTTGGCGTCCCCTTTCTTATGGATTAGGATTATGTTAGCGTTCTTCCAAGATTCCGGTACGCTTGAGGTTATGAGGCATTGCGTATACAGGGTGGCCAGTTTCTCTAGAACAATCTGACCACCATCCTTCAACAAATCTGCTGTTACGTGATCCTCCCCAGCTGCCTTCCCCCTTTGCATAGCTCCTAAGGCTTTCTTTACTTCTTCTGGCGTTACCTGTGGGATTTCGAATTCCTCTAGGCTATTCTCTCTTCCACTATCGTCGTGGGTGCCACTGGTACTGTATAAATCTCTATAGAACTCCTCAGCCACTTGAACTATCTCATCCATATTATTAACGATATTGCCGGCTTTGTCTCTTAACGCACACATCTGATTCTTGCCTATTCCTAGTTTCTTCTTCACTGTTTTTAGGCTTCCTCCGTTCCTGAGAGCCTGTTCAATTCTATCCATATTATAGTTCCTGACGTCCGCTGTCTTACGCTTGTTGATTAACAAGTTCTGCCAGTTCTATTCTAGCTGTAGGATTAGAGGCTTTCATACATTGGCGTTTCTTGATCAGATCTTTCGTCTCCTGCGATAGCTTACTGGTTTCCTGTCTAACGGCGTTACCACCGACTTCTATTGCGCACTCCTTAATGATGCCCATGAGATTGTCGTTTATTGCTTCAACACTAAGGTCCTCTTCCTGAGTTAAAGCCGAATACCTGTTCTGTAGCTTGATCCGGAATTCCTCTAGTTTCCCTCTTACCGCTAACTCATTGATTGGCTTCTTGTGTACCAGTTTCTTTCGTTCCCTCCTCAAGTCTAGGCTAATTCGAGTTCTTACCATCCTGTGGTCACTGCAGCGTACCTTGCCGAGCACGTCTACATCTTGAATGATGCCAGGGTTCGCGCAGAGTATGAAGTCGATTTCATTTCTAGTCTCACCATTTGGGCTCCTCCACGTCCACTTTCGACTAACCCGCTTGCGGAAAAAGGTATTCATTATTCGCATATTATTCTGTTCTGCAAACTCTACTAATAATTCTCCTCTGCTATTCCTAGAGCCTATGCCATATTCCCCCACTGACTTGTCTCCAGCCTGCTTCTTGCCTACCCTGGCATTGAAGTCGCCCATCAGTATAGTGTATTTTGTTTTGACTTTACCCATCGCCGATTCTACGACTTCATAAAAGCTTTCGGCTTCCTGGTCATCATGACTAGATGTAGGAGCGTAGACCTGTACAACCTTCATTTTGTACCTCTTATTAAGTTTCACAACAAGACATGCCACCCTCTCGTTAATGCTATAGAATTCCTGCATGTTACCAGCTATTTCCTTATTAATCAGGAATCCGACTCCTAGTTCTCGTCTCTCCGCTAAGCCCCGGTAACACAGTACATGCCCGCTTTTTAGCACTGTATATGCTTCTTTTGTCCTCCTAACCTCACTGAGCCCTATTATATCCCATTTACTACCCTCTAATTCCTCCAATAACACTGCTAGACTCGCCTCACTAGATAGCGTTCTAACGTTAAACGTTGCCAGGTTCAGATTCCAATGGCGGCCTGTCCGGAGCCAGGTATTCTTAGCACCCTCTGCAGCGTCACAGATCTGACCGCCGCCCTGGTCAGTTGCTTCGCGGCTGCTGGGGACTGAGGGCCGGGGTTCGATTGTTGTATTCATATAGGAGGTTGTGGCCAAGTACTGCACCAGGGTGGCCAATCCTGCTCTGGTGAGAGAGTGCGTTACCGGTTCTGGTCACCGGGATCAGGCCGCACTCCAGGCCTGTTTGTGCAATTTTCTCAACACATGGTTTTTTTTTTGTATTTTCCGGTGGAGAATAGCGCGGCACCGGGATTTGAATCACGGTCCTCTTGCACTGGAGACGGATACTCTACCGTCCCCGTAGGAGTTAAATTAAAAATTAATTTATGGGGTTTTACGTGACAAAACCACTTCCTGATTATGCACGCCGTAGTGGAGGACTTCGAAAATTTCGACCACCTGGGGTTCTTTAACGTGCGCCTAATTCTAAGTACACGGGTGTTTTCGCATTTCGCCCCCATCGAAATGCGGCCGCCGTGGTCGGGGTCCGATCCCGCGATCTCGTGCTCAGCAGTCTAACACCATAACCACTGAGCAACCACGGCGGGTCCCGCAGGAGTTGTACGCCTCATTTAACCTACAGTGGTGCCCTATTTGATCAGTCAAGGTGGACCAATCTGAGCTCGGTTATACCGCATGGATGGCACTCGGCTAGAGAACCTGGTATTTATGACCTGCACATGTGAGGCCATACATATTTGAAGATATATATCTTTCTTTTTTTTTAGGAGGGTTCCCGTAAAGTGATAAAATAAAGGAAAAGGCATTAAAAGAAAAAAAGAAGAAAGAAAAAGGGGCGAAAAAAAAGGAACAAAGGAGGTGATTTGAACTCGTGACCCTTCGATGTTGCCCGGAAAGATAGCTCAGTCGGTTGGTTCGTCAGGCCCCAGGCTACTTTCAAGCGCCACAGCTCCTGCTCCGAGCCTCACACTTACGTGGAAAGAGACTCATGTTGTCCGTGGTTGGAAGGCATACTTTCTAGGAAAAATGGCCGCTCGAGGGGAAGAGCGAACTCGAGCGGCTTTAGAGGCTAGGAAAACTGCCTTAAAATATTTAGACTTGAGGTAACGCTTCGTTAACAAACTATAACACGGCAATCAGCACTCGAATACGACGAGAGAAATTACTGAGACGTGGAAAATTCCCTTGAAAAAAATCTGGTTTGCGAGACAAATGATTGTATGTATTGAACCCCTTAAAAGATGAGGGGGGAAATATGCGCTCAACGAGAGGGCATCGTCAGCACGAGACCACCCCAAGGCACCTTACAGAGATGTGGAGAGCTTCGCGGCCGTAACGAAGCCTCCCCTCTCCGCCGGCCAAGAGGGGAAAACGCGCTTTCCGATCGCTCAAGGTTGCGCGGACAAAGCATAACTCTAGCGTCTAGGAAAAGCTTAACCAGGTGCGATGGCGGCACGCATAGCGTGGGAAGCTAGCCGCCAGAATACCTATACCAAGGACTGCTGCTGACGAGGGCGAAATACCTTCGTGTAATTATAATAACCCTAATAGGACTACTTTCGAAAGAAAAAAAAAAAGGAAACGGCCCAGAGGGCTATACCACGAGAGCTATGACTGATAGTTTTCTATATATATATATATATATATATTCATCTCATCTATGGGACCGCATGCGCGCGCTGTTGCTTTGTCTCTGCGTGTAGTATAGTTAAGAGAGCCAGTTTAAGGGCGGAGAAGAAAGGAAAGAAAAGCAAAAACTGCAGCGCCGTGGTTTTAAAGCGCACCCGTGGTAGAGAAACGGAATGCGATATAAGCGTGCGTAGCCATGATACGCACACGGCAAACTGCCCTAAAATATTTAGACTTGAGGGAAAGCTTCGGTAACAAACGATAGCACAGCAATCAGCACTCGAATATAATTATAACCCTAATATTAATTGTAAATATTCATCTCATCTATGGGATCTAATGCGCGCGCTGTTGCTTTGTTCTGTGTGTAGTAAGAGAGCCAGTTTAAGGGCGGAGAAGAAGGAAGGGAAGGAAAGTCTCTGAAGCAAAATTACAGCGCCGTGGTTTTAAAGCGCATCCCGTGGTAGAGAAACGGAAGGCGATATAAGCGAGCGTGGCCATGATACGCACACGACAAACTGCCTTAAAGTATTTAGACTTGAGGGAAAGCTTCGTTAGCAAACGATAGCACGGCAATCAGCACTCGAATATAATTATAACCCTAATAATAATTGTAAATATTCATCTAATCTATGGGATCTAATACGCGCGCTGTTGCTTTGTCTCTGCGTGTAGTAGTTGAGAGAGCCAGTTTAAGGGCGGAGAAGTGGGAAGGAAAGGAAAGACTCTGAAGCAAACTTGCAGCGCCGTGGTTTTAAAGCGCAACCGTGGTAGAGAAACGGAAGGCGATATAAGCGTGCGTGGCCATGATACGCACACGACAAACTGCCTTAAAATATTTAGACTTGAGGGAAAGCTTCGTAAACAAACTATAACACGGCAATCAGCACTCGAATACGACGAGAGAAATTACTGAGACGTGGAAAATTCCCTTGAAAAAAAATCTGGTTTGCGAGACAAATGCTTGTATGTATTGAACCCCTTAAAAGATGAGGGGGGAAATATGCGCTCACCGAGAGGGCATCGTCAGCACGAGACCACCCCAAGGCACCTTTCCCATGTAGAATTAATCACTAGCAAAACAGTTAGAAAGCTTTGCGTTCTAAAACGTCACCTACGCCTTGCTTATTCCGAAGCCAAACTTCAGGCATTTAATTCGCTAATTGCACCGTCATTAGTGTACGCTTTTAACATATGGTCTTCACATTAAGCTAACCTTACCGACATGCTAGAATCAATTCAAAGTAAAGCTGCTAGATTCATCTGGTCCTCGTATTCTCCCTATCACACTGTGCCATCTATAAACGAACACTCGACATTTTACCACTGGTAATACGCAGAAAATATTCAGGATTATTCTATTTTCCCAGTGTTTATTACCGTGACTGTGCTTTTGCACGCCAATTTATTTCACGCCAATCTCCGCCCGTATTGACGATGAACTCTTGCACTCACCTTTCGCTCGAACTAAAAGATATATTTACGCGCACCTTTAGTCTTATCAATAAATGAGCGGAACATCCTTCCGCAATTCATTGCCAGCATTAAGGAATTATCTTCTTTCCAATCAGCTTTACTAACCTGCCATACCAGCTCATCTTTTCTAAACAACCATGTTATCCTGCTTGCGTGCCATACTACCTTTGATAACTGTCAAGTACTTCTTTCATTCGTTAAATAGCGTTGTAGCTCGATCTTGTGTTATTGCATTGTATAATCATTACTTCATGTCATGCAGGTACTAGGTGCACTGTATCTCTTTAATGCTGAAAACAGTTCTGTTCTTTAGTTATGTTTTTTGTTCATGCTTACAACCTCCTTTTATAGTTTCTTGTTGTTGTTATCCTCTCCCCCCCCCCCCCCCTGCCCTATGTAATGCCCAGTTCTGGGCCCTTAAGGCAAATAGATGAAATAAACTAAAATTAAATTAAATTCATGTGGTACATGGTGATAATATTGATACGTCGCGCTTCGACATCGTAATATAGGCATAACGCAGCTGTGACCATTGTCAAGCCGCAATCTGTTTCGCTCCATGTTCACTCGATTGTGAGGCCTGAACATTGACGTTACTCGCGAATTTTTGCTAAAGGTCGTGACGACTGCACTCACCGGTAGTTGAGTTTCGGTTTTCTGGGTGAAAATCGACCAGAATTCACCGTGCTGCAATATTAAGCAGCGCAAGTTCCTTAAGTGTCTAGACCTGGTTATAAATTACTATGTTAACTGGCTTTAAGTCTTAAATCAAGGCGGGAGCATACAGATGGACTGTCACAGAGTGGTATATAGGTTACGTAAACAGGTATAAATTGCCTCAGATAAACTGGCCTACGTTTCGAAAGATGGACCTGTTTTTTTCATAGGCAGATAAGCCCACCTATCAAAACGCAGGCCAGTTCTTCTGAGGCGCATTATACCTGTTGACGTGACTTCTTTACCACAGTGGCTTTGAATAATGTACCAGAATCAATAGTCGATCTCTATTGTTAGACATTAATTAGCGTATTTTCGTAAATACTTCGGTAGTCGCTACACATTTTAATACGTATATTGTCGCGGTGAGAGTGATCTCAAGACGATTGCTTAGGCATCGTAGTTTTCCTCATAGCAAACACATTATGTAATCTGCTGAATATGTAAGCTTACGCAGGCACGCACTGCTGCTTCCATGGCGCATATTCCTTTTTGACACGATGTTTACCTCACCAAAAGTTTAGCAAAGATTGCTAAACAGCTATATGTAAGGCATTGTCTCCCTTATTAGAATTGATCCCTTCAAGGTGACACTTTCATAGCTCCCGCGTTTCCCTTTCTCAGTAAGGCGTTTACTGCAAGCATAAGAGGTCGTAACGCTATTCTTAAGATTATGATAGCCGCTGTATACTCTGCCTCCTGGCTTCGTAACAGAAGAACTACAACTTCTTCGCAGAACACTTCTGGTAGTTTTGTTCCGAGAATAGCTGGTTGATTGACATTTAATTAAACACAGAAGAAAAAGGACGTTATATAGAAGCAAGGTAAACAAGTAGAAGAGCGACTTCTTATCAGAGTACACAGTCCCTCTGGATGCATTAATAGCCTAGGAGATTAACTTACTTTGCTACTTAATTTTTTAGTTAAACGTATGCAAGCAGATGTTGGTTCTTAGAAGCGGGGACGGCCCAGGCGCAAGCAGCATCCCCAACGCAGTGCCCGAGATAGGCACTTGACCTTAATTAGTGATTTTCAGTAGGGGACCTTTTGAAGCTGCAGCCCTTGTTGACTATAGTGCTGTGTAATGTGAAAAGTACACGAGTGCTAACAGTCTAAAGAGGAGTCCCGACACAATTGCAACTTCAGTTAAGCCATTCAGGGGAGAGAGAGAAAAGTATTATGCAGATCGAACGAGCATGTTGAAATCTATGTGAACTGAACCTGTAGTGAAAGTCGTTTATTAAATGCTATTCAATCAATGGCGACGCGCATAGTTGTGTTTAGTTTCATTCTATGGAACGTGTAATCTAATGCAATGTTTCCGATTATGCACCGCAAAGGTTAGATCTGTAATCTCATGCATTTCTTTACCATTCACAAATATTAAATCAGGTGGATGCACCCCGTGAGAAGTCTACGCATCGATACCACGAGGACGGAGGTACATGTATGATATTTGTTGCGAAAAAGAAAGGTGATGACAAGTGTATCCACAGAGATGTATGATTGATATCTAGCTAAATTTACGGATTCTATAACTCCTGCAACATAGTAGCACATGCCCTTACGGATAAATTGGCTAAGAACTGGCCCATACTAAATGGCACGTACTCAACAGCCAGATCAAAGAAAATTAATACAATCAATGAAACCGTAGAATGTTCGAAGCTATTTAATGAAGAGATCTGTGCACTTTAGAGATACTTATAGAGGCGACGCTATATGTAGAGGCTTTATGTAGATGTGTTTTCTTTTTGTTTTGCACTGAACGGAGGTGGCTCACTGGCACTAATTTGTCAGTCAGCATACACGGCTACTATAAGCCCGCCTGATGGAACTTATATTCGGCGCACATATACATTTAATTTTTTTAATAACGGGATTTGGCGTGCCAAAACCACTTTCTGATTATGAGGCACGCCGTAGAGGAGGACTCCGGAAATTTCGACCACCTGGGGTTCTTTAACGTGCACCTAAATCTAAGTACACGGGTGTTTTCGCATTTCGCCCCCATCGACATGCGGCCCCCACCGAAATGAGACGTGTTTCTTCGACAAATTCTGACAAGGCATGCGCTATCTGTATTTGTGATTTTTCGATTTGTCACGCGCGCAAGAGTTTCCTTAACGACAGTGGTCTTTTCCCAAGGATCTACAATTATTACCTACAGCTTTTGGTGGCAAGTAGAATATTTTGCACGGTATCGGAGACGCCGTTTTGCATGTTAAGTGGATTTCTCGCATCGGCGCAGGAGCTGACTATTAGCTTTGCTTATTCTGTGTAAGAAGCACTTCGAGTGAGCAGTGCAAAGTTGCAATGTATGTAGGAATATTTCAATAACGCGGCTAGCCTTAACCGTATAATGGAGTATATATTTGAATCTATCCTGAAAACATTGCAATTTGTGACCCGCTAAATAACGAAATATCTCCCGTATTTTAGGCTCACGTTTTATTTACAGCGTAACGCGCCCAGCTTTTTGGCGAAAGAAGGAGCGTACGACTCGCGTGCTAAGGCATCAGCAGCATCATTACTGGCCAATAATGACTTGAGACACACTGGAGTACTAATCATAATGCTGCTCTCGTGCGACAATGGAGGCCTTTTGGATTTTGTTTAATAAAGCATAATTCGCTGTGGAAAAGATTATGCTTTCAAGGAAAGTAATGGTGATTGCGAATCGCTTAATATTAGCCATTGCCATGGGCTTCTTTGTAAGCATACAAGCATCAGTGCCGCGAGAATCGTGCAATGTTGTGCCGTACTTGATGGAGTAGTGTGCGACAGTTTGAATGCTCTTTGTTCCCCCGGCATTGGAAGAAGAAACACTTCTGTAGAACTTTGATCGGTGCATGATCCATCTGAATGCACTTGCAAGTGGTCATAGTGAGCAGTGTAACAATGTGGCAATGCTAAATATGTTGCTTCGTCTAAAATGCTGCATTTACTTGTAATTGTAGGCACTGCAATGAACACGTTTTATACATGTAGAAGCAAGAAAGGATGCTAGCTGCATGCTGAAGATTAATCTTGCAGTCAGAAAACTTGCGAGAAGCGTATTGCACTTGGATTTCCACGGCTAAATGGTCGTAGAGTCTGCGTCCCTTGTGAAAATGTTTTCCTAGATTTAGTGTTATCGTGAATAAAAGGTCGCTAAACTTTATTCTTCATTACTGTATTCATGAATTCCTTCACATCTTTACAGAGCTTCACTTACAGCTCTCGATACTCATATCTTCGCCACGCACAGAACAAGACAAACCGGTCTCAAGGGCTCTGCCCCCGCGAAGATTAACGCGTGGGAACTGTCAAAATAGCTACAGCACCACGTGGCATCCATTGCATCTGATGTGTACCGGATGAGAGCACTCTATCAGCTTATAATAAAACAAAAAAAGGAGGTCACTGACGAGGCAGAGCAATGAAATGAGAAAATGAGGACCAGTGAAAAAGAACAAGAACGAAGGAAAGTAGCATAAGTACTTCGTTCATGACAATGGGCATGGGAGAGAGAAAGAAAGGCACAACTATAGTTTCCCAAAAGTAGACATCTATATAGAAGAATCCTGCATAAAATGCGACGCAAAACCAGTTATGTTGCGTTATGCAGCTTCGTGAAGCATGTCGCAAACAAGGCAAATGACCAAACCCTTCCACTGATTTCTTTTAGCGGCATGTGCTAAAGCTGCAACAAGCTTCGACTGTGACGGGCTCGACCTGATCATCCTGCGGAGTGCTAACTTCAGTCAGTGAGATCCCTTGTGGCAGTATCTGCGCTGTTGGCGCGAAATTGACAAGAGAAGGCCGGTACGGTTGCCAGTAATTGTCAGCAAAGTATGTGGAATGGTAACACCATGTCTAAGCATAACGGCCGGAACTGGTACGACCATGTAGTTGTCGTCAGGTACAGCTGGTGTGGGAAATAAGTCCATGTGTGTCACAGGTTTAGGTGGGAAGCGAATAAAATCCATGTACCTTAAACGGATTTGAGGCGGGTCCAGAGGGTCGGTGGGAAGAGGCAAGTCAAGGCGAAGTGAGCCGACTGAACAGTCAATGAGGGAAGAATGAGTGGCAAGAAACTACTGACCGAGAATGAGTTCGTAAGGGCTATGCTCGATGACGATGAAGAGAACGGCGGTGGTTCTCTCAGCGATGGTGAGTCGGGCAGACCACATGCCCAACTATATATCGGCGACTCGTACGGCTCGGTTCGGGGCAGGCGTCAGAACTTTCTTGAGCCGACGGCGCAGAGCAGCACTCATAATGGACACATGTGCCCTGTGTCAATCAAAGCTCGCACAGGAACATTGTGAACAAGAACGTCCAAAAGATTCTGGATCGTGGGTATGGTCAAGCGAGGACTTCATGCCAAAGTCGTCAGTGAAGCTTCACCTCCAGAAGCCGCATTGTCTAGGTTTCCGGTCAGGTGTGCTGCGAATAGGTCAGAGAAGGAGCGCAGCGATACGGAGGCGAACGAGATTGACGGCGGGAGGGAGAAAGTGAGCGGGCTTAGCGGGGTCCTGTCGGAGGTGGTGCAGGGTCAGATGATGGATTGGGCATAGAGGGAGCGAACGAAGAAGACGCACTTGAGGGAGGAGGGTGGTCGGCAGAAGAATAGCGTGTCGGAGAAGTCCAGCGACGACGGCAGTGGCGAGCGATATGCCCAATGCGTCGGCAGTTAAAACATATCGGCTTATTGTCAATGGTGCGCCATTCGGGCGGGTTGCGCTGTCCATAAGAGTAGCGAGAGGAGCGAGGTGGGAATGAGGCTGGATAAAGAGGATCAGAGCGCACGGGACTAAAGAAGTGAAGGTTGACGATTGATGATTCTTGGAGGACGACGGCCTGGGTCAAGGAAATCGTCGTCGGAGAAGGATCAGATGACGAGAATGAAGTGGCCGTCGGCTGTGCGGCCTCTACCTCACGACGAATGTCACATTGAAAGTTGTCACACTGTGAGGTATATTGTGTCACAATGTACGACACGTAGGACTCTGTCGACGTCTGGACGCGGGCGGCAAGGGCCTTCTTTGCGTTGAGATGGCGACCAAGCGGATTGCCAAAAATGTCGCGAAGCTTCTCTTTGAAGAGATTCCAGCTCGTGATATCCTCTTCGTGAGTCTGTAACCATGCCTGTGGAGTGCGGTCGAGGTGGAAAAGATGGTATACACGGATTTCCATGCCTGATATACCCTGGGATCGTCCTTCCATTTGGGAGACCGGCCTCCGAGAGGGCTAGAATCGTTATAGGTATGTCTCGAAGGAAAAGCCTGAGTTCAGAAAGACGCTGTAGAATACCGGCGCAGTTCCATTGCATTATTAAGGGCACTTTTGGACAACGGAATTGACCAAGTGGGCGAAACATTGCCATTATGCTACTGAGTGTATGTGGAAGTAGAGCAGAGTATTACTGACTCAAGAGCCAGCACTGCTTCCAGCATATCCTTCGTTGAACTAGCAGGCATCTTCGCGACGTGGGAACGTAGTGCCGTGAACAAAGCGCGTATCACATGCTGGCAGTTTTCCTGCTGACTGTTGCCAAGTGGTACTTGAGGTCGGTTTACTGCGGCCGCATAGGTGCGCTTTTCGGACTCTTTTCGAACAGGATTCTCAGCCGCTGTGACCGTTTGCGTTGACTCAATAACTTCGTTTATCGGTGTGAGACGCGGGAAATGAGATGCGCACTCTGTTTCCAAACCAGTTAGTTGTGGCGCTCTGGACGTCTTCTTCGTGTTCGATGGTGCGCTTGCACTCTTTGGACCCAGAACAAACATCTTATTTCTTCGCTGAGCAGCTGTCCGCGCCGGGCATCGACCGTAGCTAGCAGGATGGTCACCGCCGCAATTTGCACACACAAAGTTGTCTTTACTTGCACACCTCTTAAAGTCATGAGGTCCCCCACAGCGCTTGCACCCATGTTCCCCACGACAGTACTTAGCGATATGTCCGAAGCGCTGACACTTAAAACAGCGTGTTGGTGTCTCCACGTAGTCGACAAGCTCGTGTCTGGTGAAACCAAGGTTGATCTTCTCCGGGCGTTCAGAATTTGGAGCAAATGTGAGAACCACCGATGATATACATCAGGCGATGATATACATCAGGTGAGAAATACCTCACGTCCCCTTACCAGTGCAAGACCTTTCTTCTACCTTCTTGGAAGTCACCGCTGTGCAAGTGTGCCTAGGAAAACGAAAACTCAATGTGGTGTCGGTGTATATAAGTCCGCGCAAGAAGGTCTCCATGGAGGCATTCATAAAGGACCTTTGCATTCGTTGCCCCTCTCCTATAATAATCTGTGGGGACTTTAACGCACATCATTCGCTTTGGGGAGATAAGACTGCAGATTCCCGAGGCAAGGAACTAGTCACAGCCGCGGAAGCTGCTGACTTGTGTATCGCGAACGATGGCAAACCGACTTTCTTCAGACCACCAGATTCATGGAGTGCCATAGACCTCGTGATCCATTCTACAGACCTTGTCGTATCGTCAACAACGGCCCCAGACAGGATGGGCAGTGACCACTTTCCGATCTTCACCAACATCACCGGATTTCACACTGCTGGGCGACAATTCTGTGCTGTGACCCGCTGGGACACATACAGAGAAGCGTTGGACGAATCCCCTGGTGAGCTGTTCGCAGATATGCTGCGGAGCAAAAGAGTGGCTACCTCAATGTTGAAACTGCCATATCATTTCCCTACTCCTGATTTGAAACTAAAGAACCTCTGCGCAGCGCGTAGGAGAGCGGAGCGAAAACTAATGAGAAAAACGGGAAATCCATCTGCGAAAACTGAATACAACAGGATAAACGCTGTCATCCGTCGTCACACAAAAAGATTAAGACGAGTTCAATGGGCTGCTTTCTGTGAGAGTTTATCGGCGTTTACTCCCATGACAAGGATATGGGGAGTAATGAACAGCCTATCCGGAAAGATTCGCCTACACAGGCCATTCGAAGCACTTGCTTTAAAGCAAGGAAAAGATTTGCAAACCCTTGCAGAAGATTTTGCAGACGTATACACATCTGGCAGATCAGCAGGAGTATCGAACCCTCTGTTATCTGAAGCATTCCATACCATGGATACGCCGTTCATCTTTCGTGAGTTGGATTTGGCGCTTAGCAAATTAAGAAGACGCTGTGCTGTGGGTCCCGATTCGATCAGCAATCAGATGCTGACAAATCTGCCATATGAACAAAAACGAGCACTTCTGGACATATTTAATCACGTCTGGAGCACAGGAGAGATCCCAGAAGCGTGGAAGACAGCATGGGTGGTGCCAGTGCTCAAGTCCGGAAAGGATCCTGCAAACCTCACCTCATATCGGCCAGTATCGCTAACATCATGCGTATCAAAGTTGATGGAAAGACTAATATGTACGAGGTTAACATGGTATCTTGAGCAAGGAAATAGACTGCCATCATGTATGACCGGATTTCGTCCACGGTTGAGTGCCCAGGACAGTGTCTTGGATCTACTAAGCCATATCGAGCACCATCGCGTAGACGGCCTTTCCACACTCGCCATCTTTATGGACGTTGCCAAGGCATACGACTGTGTGCTTCATACAGGCATCATCAACGGACTCCGAGCCATGGGCGTCTCGGGAAATGCTCTTCGTTTCGTCCATGAATTTCTCAGTGATCGATGTGTACAAGTTAAGCTGGGAAGTATAATGAGTGTCAAGCGACGCATTTCCCTCGGCGTCCCACAAGGAAGTGTCCTATCCCCCTTGCTTTTTAACGTTGCCATGGCCAGCCTTCCAGATGCCCTGAAAGTAGGTCGGACGGCAGTTAAAATGTCCATCTACGCAGATGACATCTGCATTTGGATCTCGGGGTACCAACACAAACGTTTGGCCCGGATAGCCCAGGCCGCAATCTCCACTATCGATCGCCACTTATCGACGCTTGGCCTATCCTTATCAGCAGAAAAATCAGCCTTCATGCTTTTCCCGGGAGTGAGACGCAAGTCAACACGTCTGACGCTGAATATCAGAGGGCATTCAATTCTTCGTGCAACTCATGTTCGATTCCTGGGCGTCACCATCAACAACAAGCTACTATGGCGTGGTGCGGTTGAAAGTGTTGTGGCTGCATCAGTGCAAAGAATCAACGCACTTCGTCGATTGGCAGGTGTACGTTGGGGAAACAATCCTATATCCATGCTTAAACTGAACGCTGCACTGATAACAAGCCGCATTCTCTATCAGCTCCCTCTGATATCACCGTCATCGAGTCAATTCGAGCGCTTGGAGGCAGTGCACAGAAAGGGACTTCGCTTGGCGATGGGAGTTCCAACGGCGGCTTCAAACAAGAAAGTCACTAATGAGGCAGAGTCTCTTCCACTCCGCCTCTTGGCATCTCAGGCCTTGCTGACGCAGCTATTAAGGCTGGGCGAGTCACGCGCAGGCACGGCGCTTCTACGGCGGCTAAGATCAAGAACTCGCTCACATTTCCATGCGGCGCTGAACACCTTCCGGTTTTTAGGATTGCAATGGCCTAAACGAAGTCGCCTTGACCCGCCATGGTCTTTTCCGGATGTTACCTGTAGCCTCAATGTACCCCACCTACCGACGAAACGCACCATTTCAACTGCCGAAGCCAAGTTTATTGTGCTGGACCACTTGAGCGCTGTGTTTCAAAGCCATCTACAAGTGTACACAGACGGTTCGGTGTGCGCACACACAGATAGCTGTGCAGCGGCATTCTGCATACCATCCCTTGATGTGTCATGGTCTGGCCGACTGGATCGCGTAGTTTCCTCTACAACAGTAGAAAGTGCCGCAATCACCGCGGCTTTGCGGAAACTACGTGCCTTTTCTGCACGAGATGTCGTGGTGCTGACGGATTCCAAGTCAGCATTACAAAGATTACACCGGGGCCTACCTCTAGAGAAATTTACAAGGCAGTCTCTGGCACTGATTGACGACCTAACGAGCAAAGGATTTAACATAACGTTTCAGTGGATTCCATGACACGTAGGAATTGATGGAAACGAGGAAGCTGACGCCCTTGCACGCCTAGCGCTGACATGTGTCCCAAAAGTGAAAGCTCCAAAAGCTTTTCAAAACCCTAAGGATGCAATCCGCCTTCACTTTAGACAGATGCACAAGAATCCACACGAATCCTGTGTGACTCATGGATTTACACGCGAACAAGCGACGCTTTTATACCGCATCAGGACCGACTCCGCATACACCCCAGCTTGGCTATTCAAGACTGGGCTTCGCGCTTCCCCACTCTGTGTTTTCTGTGGTGACATTGGTGACATCGAACATTTCATTTGGCTATGCCCACAGTTTGACCCAGAAAGAAAAGCGTTGGTCGACAACCTGCAAAAAAGCGGTCTCACGCACAGGACCTTTGAAGACGTTGTTTTCCCCGGAGGGCCCGCGGCATTCAGGAAGAGAGCGCAACGACTGCTGATAGCCTTCCTGCGAGACACGGGGCTCATCGACACCTGGTGACACACCCCCTGATCTCAACTCGAAAGAGGATCAGGCGGAACAATTGCCGGCTATGTATGCCAGGCTAACCCCGCCTGCTTCAACATCACCACCACCACCACCACCACCAGGTGGAAAAGAACGTTTGCGAACATAATAGTCGGATCCCACCTCTGACTGGTGCTTACACGTTCGTACAACCGGAGCCAGTCATCAACAGCACAACTATTGACTCCTGCGAAAACGCCAGAATCCCGAGGTGGGGAACTGGTGTCATAGGTCGTGGCTTCAGTAGTATAGGCTTGCGTAGATGAAGTGGCGCAAGTAGAAGCCAACGTTGCATTGTCGGCGTTGCGAGAGCTGCGGAGCTTCATGGTGGGTGACGGGGACGTCCACCTCTACCAAATTATATTACGTGTAGGTTATGCACAAATCTATATACAATGTATCTACACGTAGACTAGCAGCGGCCAAGATGGCGCCCCTAAAGACAATCGGGAGCACGTCGCCTTCCTCCTCTTCTGTGCTGCCACACTCTGGGGGCTGTTTCGTATCATCATATTCGAACGTCCCGTCAAGCACATCCGCGAGTAACTGCCGAGATCAAACGTAAGACGTGCTATTGGCACTCTGAACAGCTCTTATAGGACGAGGTTGTCGCTCCGCGCTCTTCCGCCCAACTGCTGTATTCCACTCTGTTCGTTCGCAAGTCCCACTCATTTTCACTGAGTGCGTATACGTTTGCGTACGTGCGTGTGTGCTTGCGATTGTACAGCACTCGTATATAGGACCGTCAACCTCCATAGCTGCCAGCATCTTTCTCGCTTTGATTCTCTCGAGCACAAAGGGTGTTTGGTGGGCGCACTTTGAGGATGGCTGATAAGGCGTGTGGGACGCGCACATGGTGTCAATCCACTTAGTTGCTTTGCTTCGGTTTGGTTCTCTCGTCTCACTTTCTAATTTCCGGGTGACAGTGCTGAATCAAGTCGCCACCATGGCGTTCCATCGTTTTCTTCAATTCGTCGTGGGATGAACGGCATTCTGCGTGATTTTCGCAGCCGCTTCGTCTACCGCATCCTCGCCGCGCAGATATATACTCTCAGACAACTCAATGATGCGATTTTCATCCCACCGGAAATGCGATTTCCATCAAAATTGTGCCGAGAGCTATCTCGTGTTTTATTTTGGGAAATAGCATCTCGCTCAGCAAGTGCAATGCTTGGAGGCGTGGATTGTCGAATCTGGTGCGTACGCGAATAAAATAGAAAACTTGTACCAGAGATTCCGTCCTTCCATTTCTATGCCTTCTCTGACACGCTACGTAACAAATGAAGTGCATTTTCAGGCCTGCTTCTTATGCTACAGACACACCTTTGCAAGCTGTGAATACTACGATGTGTTCAATCTCCATTAGACGAAATGGCCTTTTGTGGTCGTCACAATTTCCTTTTGTTGAGTAGCACAGAAAAATTGCGCGCACGGAGCAGTTTACATGATTCCAACCTCGGCAAGGGCCACTATTTAGTTGCATTCCTTTCCTGTCGGTTTTTTAACGCCTACATTTCCCGATGCGCGTGTTGAAAGGTTATCTTACCTCACTTGCTTATTAAGTTTAACATGCCAAACGTGCAGGCTATCGTAATGAATTTTCTACGCTAGCATATTTAACTCCGCGGCTTGAATAAACAGCAACATCAATTTGTTTTCGAATATTTCATGCATGTCAAATTGCATCTTCTCTGATGGAGAATTTTTTTTCCTGCACAGAAACCAATAAACTTTGAATATGTTGCGGGCTTTGTATCCTTACGGCACCTGTATTAATCCTTGCTTTGAACGGTAATTAAACAGTTACATAACATTATTGACTTGCTATAGTTGCACAGAGAAAACGCAACCATCAATACGAAAAGCAGGGATACAGCCTATTATGTAGGTGAAACAAAAGCCAATCAAAGCTGTGCAGTGAAGTCAGCCAGTTGCATCCCTTCCTGTGCATGATAGGGTTCTTTAAGTATAAACGGTTCTTGCACGTCCACAGCTAATCAAGTATGTAGAAGTATCCCTGTCTAGCGTGTTTCTAATAACAGTTTCTGATACGTTTCTGATCGCATTTATTAGTGTGTAAACTCATATCACGATATCCCCTGTCATGACTGCCTCTATAAGTAATGAAGTGCGATGCTACTTGCAAGAACATTTAACCCTGGGATTTAAAAAGACATTTCTGCATTTCACCTTAACCCAATATACAGCTTATTCGATAAAGGGCCACAAATAGCATTGTTGCAATGACGTACTCATTTGTTGCATTTTTTACCTATGTACAGGCAAGAAAAAGCAAAAATCTGCCGACAACAAAATTGTTCTTCAATTAATTCACCTGATACTGCGACTATAGCGTTCTGCTGCTAACACAAGGTGAGGCTTTGAATGGCCAGCCATGACAGTCGCATTTCAATGAGAATCACAGGTAAAAAAAGGCTCTTGGGCTTAGATTCAGTTCATGATCATTTATCGAACCCTTGAACTTCCAAAGCTATTGCATAAGGGGGCATGTACATGCGAAATCTACCTAGCAATACAAACACCAACGGAAAGCAAAGGGCACTATTGTAAAACAAGCACCTTTCCGATACTTCCAATGTGGAAAACATACACTGCATCAATATGTATTGTTCAAAAGCACCGCAAGTATAACCATGGTCCGGCATAGTAAGTACTCCATCAGGTAGCTGGTTCTGCAGATTTATAAATGTCAAAGGACATGAACACTCATACTGCGTAATGCACACAACAGAAAGAAAGCCTTTTTAAGGAGTTGTACCTTCTGGGGGATATGAATAGGGGTAACCAGCAGAAAATTTACCATAGGGTATTGTGTAACAACGCTTATGAAAGAATGAAGAGAATGGAGAGACTTTTATTATACAGGGTGTCGCAGCTAACTTTAGACAGAGTTTAAAAATATACAGATGCACTCTAAGACGACGCGACCAAATGCATGTTGCTTACTATTGTATGTAGTAAGTCACACTATTTTTTGTATTCTGCTTCATTGCATAATTAGTCAAGATTAATTAACCAACATCCGAAGCAACGAAGTTTGGCAAAAAATTTCAATTAGAAAGTTGTAGAGCGCTTCGCAAAGTATCCGACTAAACAGTTTCCAACTTTCTATCTATTAGGAATTAGTGTTTTTCCGCTTATTGCAGATGTCCGCGAAATAAAATAAAAATATCACGTGACATGCCCACATGATTGCAGCGCTCTTAAACGTTACTCGTACAAACGGGCATAGCTTCTAGCAGGGTGAGCTGCCGCTTAAAAGGCAACAGGGCAGTGACTCAGGCGTTGGCACTGCGATTTATGCCACCGATGTGCTTCCCTCGCGGCGGTTCATGATAGCGATAAGCAGGCATCGCGGCAGCGCACCCGGCTCATATGCCAGCTACCATATGATACCCTGCCTTCCAAAGCACAGCCTCAGGAGCACCTGAACTCGAAACACAAACACAATTATCTGGGTAAACAATTAGGCCTGGAAATTATATGTAACTGCCAAACACGTAGAGTCGTGAAGACACAAACATCAGGCACATATAGTATGGCGATGTGGCAATAACAGTGTAACAGTAGTATGACGTTGCATAAAATTATATACCATACAAGTGGGGACCGTTCCAGGGCAACCTACACCCAGAGAAGCTGAACTGAAAGCAATCAAGGCAGCACTTGCTGCGCAAGTTGGCCGGCTACAACACCCTATAATTGGACGACCATGTATACGTACATCTCACTAGTTAAATATTTGGTTATATGTGTTCGCACGACAGTTTTTCTCATATACGAGTTTCCTTTTTTCCCTTGAGAGCTCACTCTATACCTTCGGCATTTGCCCCACGTTTTCTTCCTTCGCTTTTTCTATAATAGGTAGGCCTATTTTATAGCACCGCATAAAAATACGCCTACCATGTACACGTATAAATTACCATAAATGTTGCCCTATGACAACAATATTTCTTTAAGGTCTGATGACGTTTCTTACAGCCTTTATTTAGAGATATCTTTGATTCCTATCGCTTCCTTTCAATCACCTTCTCTACACTCGTGAAGCCTATATCTCCTTCAGTGCTATGCAAAACTCGCCATTTTATTCAGTTTCATTGTTCGCATATACTGAATGCAGTTCTCTATTGTTATTCTTCTTTATTTTGGTTTTGGTTTTTTCTGCAGGAGATTTGGAGCGCCATACTCTTTCCACAAATCTACGCCGCCGACGCTGTAGGATACTTTTTTCTGCTTTGGCGGGCTGTAACATGATGAGCTGTGCACTCCGACCAAGCAAAAGACAACACGTTTCTTCTATTCAAGGTTTCGCATTTCAGGGCTCTTTCAAGTCCAATACCTTTCTTTCCTTTCTTTTTTTTCTTACCCCTACTAATTTGGTTTGCTTCGTGACCCAAATATGTCGTCTCGTCTGCTTTCTCCGCCTCTGGACATCGTCTGTTTCCAGCACGGCGCAAAGCAAACTGCGGTGGCGCAGGAACCGTTCTTTTATGTATGGAGCGAGCGCGCGTGCGTTTCTATATGCGCTTCTGGTTTATCTCGTATTTGTTTCGTCTTCTGCATTTGTGAACCCACACCGCCCTTGCGATAGATGGCTGATACCGGCCTAGCACGTCTTTCTTTCTCCTAACGCGATAAGGGAAAACGATCCGGGACCGACAATGTTTGCGGAAGCTGTCCGTGAGGGAAAAAAAAGCAAGTGCTCGATGGGGAGGCAAATCAAGCAGAAGCCACGTGGCGCAACTACCCGGGCGGTCCCGTGGCGAAGAGCTGCGAAGAACGAAGGCCATGTGCAAAGGCTCGGCGACTTCTCCGCGTCGCAGAATCTTTGGTTCCAGCACTGCACGGCATAATGAATGCGCAGTGGGAAGAAGACCTGACGTGCATGCGATTGCTTACGCCTGCCCTTATTGTCAATGCAGCTCCTTGGAGACCGCTCCAAGGATATAGTTTTTCTTTCCACGCGCCGCTTCTGAAAGCCGATAAGCACTGTTTTGGCTGTGCGTTTGTGCGTGTGGGCGTGTGTGTGGATCTGGCAGGGGGTGGGGGAGGGCGGTGTGTCTGTGTTGGCGTGTGGGTGTGTGCGTCCCTTGCGATGAGGTGCAACCGGTGTCATCTAATAAAGAAGAATAAACAGGGAATGAAAAAAATATATATAATCATGTGAGCGCACTGAAAGAAGCACAAAAAAGATTCGCTCCTTGTTAAAAAGACTGTCGGCAATTTTCCGGGGAATGAAGCAGTAGCCAAGTGCTGAGACATGCTCCCGTAGCACTTCTGGCATTTTCGAGTGACTCAAGTTTCGATAAAGCCACATTGGTATAAAGCTTATAAACAGGGATGAGGTGCCTCATAAAAGCTGGCCAATGTTTCGATATGAAGACCTATATTTGTCGAAGGCGGCCTCATAATCCTCGGCCGGTTAGTTTTGACGGGTTAGTGGAGTGAAGTCACGTGTGGACATTATCGGTGGTGACTAACAGCATAAGATTGCTTACGGCATACTGCTTTCAGCAAATCGTTTTGGAACACACCTAGTTTCCAGTACACACGTCTAAATCGAATGGACCCCTGTCCGCAAGTTCATCCTCCACGTGGACTATCCCGACCCGAGGCAACTGTACTTTACAGACTGTGGCTTGGCGTCGCACTTACAAAGTCGTTTGGTTTCCCCATCGGATGGGAGTATAGTGCTGCGTGTGACCACTGCGGCGACGAGGAAACTCTCGAACACGTTTTTTGTCAGTGTCCCCGATACAACGCACACAGGCAACACTCGTGACCATGCTGGCGCGTCTTGACGACCGGCAATTTTCGGAGCAGACAGTCCTGGAACGCCGACCTATGCATTTGTCGCACTACAAGACAGTGAAGGCACTCTTGAACTTTTTGTCTTTCGAGTGGTCTATTGCAGACTGTAATTCTCATGGACGTCCGCGATTTCCCCTACCTTTTTTTCGTTTCTTTGCTTTTTCTCTCATCTGTGCTTTCCCTCTTTCGTTTCCTCTTACTCTTGCCCTAGTGCAGGGTGGCAAACCGGAATCTTATCCGGTTAACTTCTCTGCCTTTCCAATCCCGTTTATCTCTCTCTTCCGAATCCTGGACAGCCCGACAGAGTGGCGGCGGCAGCAACCATTGCAGCAGCTTCGGGCCTGTCTCCCGAAGAAGCCACCTGTTACCCGGAACCTTGTCTGCACAGTCGGGAACATCCACCTTCCGGAAAAGGTGAGCAAGGGCGCCATAACGTAAACCTTTTCCAATATGTTTTAATCCCAATAACCTGACGTCAAATTTAGGTAACCGCCTACGCAAGCATTGGACGGTGACCCGCAGCGTTGCCTGACCAGCCCAATCAAACGCTCTCTTCGTTTATAGGAGGTCACTTGTGTTTGCTTTCAAAGCGAATAACATTGCCTACGTCGAACGGTTTTTCTTATCTAATTGGCTCACAAGAGGCGAGCAACACGCTCAAGTGGAGAGGGTGTCGATGAGGTCGAGCCATCGCGCTGAATGGATAGCCGGATCAAGAGGGAGGGGCCGGCGTCTGCGATTGGCCCGCTTTCGCTTACTTAGCTTGCGGTGGCTTGCCTAAAATCGCGGCAGCGTGCAACGGAGTTAAAAATGTTGCTAAAAAGCATCCTGAGCAAAAAGTTGGCAGAACGATGTCGTATACGTGCCGAAAGGCCTCGATAACGTTATACGGCCGCGCAAAATGATTTGTTATACGCAAATATACCCATACTCTCCGGCAGGTGCGAGTAGCCAGTGCCTGAGCAATCGGTGGCAGCCATCTTCTATTCCTTTCGGAACGGGGCAGTCTCCCTCTATTCAGAAAAAGAACCAGTTTTGTTTGGCATATTAATGCTTTTTTAACGCGTAGACGTCACTTTGATGCAATGAGTTTTCGCGGTTTCGTGACGTCGAGTGATCGACAGGTGAAGTGGGTGCAGCCTGAAACCCTTTGACCAATAGCAGAGGGTTAATGCCGAAAAAGTGTCGAATCAGAAATAATTATTTTTCATATGCTCAGTCGAATCATGCATAATCGATCTGCACACGTCATGTCAGATTAGGAGCTATCGGGGTTTTCGTGACGTTGCATGACAGACAAGCGAAGTGGAGGTGAACTAGGGTGGTTGCTTGGGCTGGTTAGTAATTCATGATCAAAAATAACGTACAGCGCGAAGGACAAGGAATGCGAGAGACGACATACACAGACCTGTGGCTTGGGCTAGTTGGTAATTCATGATCAAAAATAACGTACAGCCCGAAGGAGGAAGGGCAGCGGTGTGTATGTCGTCTCTCTCAGTCCTTGTCCTTCACGCTGTACATTATTTTTCAAGTGCAGGTGGTGCAAAAAAGTTTTTGACCAAACATGGAGGGCTGATTGCAGAATTGGGACCCTATAACGTAAAACTATTCCAATATGCTTTTGTTCCAATATCCTGACGTCAGATTTGCGTAACCGTAGACGCAAGCATCGGACGGTGACTCGCAGGGTTGTCTGAATAGACCAATCAAACGCTCTCCTCGTTTATAGGAGGTCAGTTTTGCCTACTTTAAAAACGAATAACATTGCCTAGACTGAGCAGCTTGTCTTATCTAATTGGCTCATAAGAGGTGAGGAGGTGAGATCACTTTGATGCCATGACTTTTCGCGGTTTCATGACGTCGCGTGACAGGCAAGTGAAGTGGGTGTCGCCTGAAAACTGTAGACCATTAGCCGAGCGCTAATGGCGAAAAGGCGTGAATCATAAATAACTATGTTTCTTTTGTTCTTTCCAGTCATGCATAATCAGTGTGTTCAAGTCATATCAGATGGGGAGCTATCGCGGTTTTCGTCGCGTGACAGACAAGCGAAGTGGGGGTGGTCTTAAAAAGTTTTTGACCACCAATGGCGGAGGGCTGATGGCGGATGCGCGTACAAGGCTAAGGCGTTGGAAATCATAAATTATACGTTTGTTAAGCGGCATGATGTGTGCCTTGAAAGAATTCAGAAGGAGGCGCGCCGACTATGTAAGAGCTTTAATCTGGAAGCCCTTTGTTGTGACTTAGACAAGACAAATTGACTGTATTTGGAAATCTTTTTTTTAATCTGCGAAAACGCATAGTGCTCGTTCCGTGTTATTATATCAGAATATGTCTGTAGCACAAATAGATCGCTTGCATTTTTAGAGGCAAAGCTCAAGATTTTAGCTCTGGACGACTTTTTTAGAATCAGCAGCTCTAACCAAGTGATAGAATTTCTAAAAGACAACACTCACGTAGCTTCTCTGCCTTCTCTCTAGACATTAAATATTTGTTTCACTCAGTACCTCATAAGGACCTACTTAAATGCGTAGAAGACGTCACTGACAAGCTCGGCATAGTGTGCTTCCAGAATGAAGTCGGTCGAACCATTAACCAGTATTATAACTTTTAAAGTTTCACTTGTCTTCGACGTTCGCTGCTTAGGGTGACTCAACGTTTCTACAGAAAGAATGCGCAAGTATTGGTTCCTGCCTCGCGCCTATATTAAGCGACCACATAGTCGCGCATTACCATAAAATTCCGTTCAGTATCTTGGAACGATCAGTGATTGTAAACGCATTTAGATATGTAGATAATTACTTAACCTTCCTACAATGTGACAATGAATGCTCGGCTTCTGCCATGACTGCTGTTTGTTCAGTATTTCGCGAGTGCCACCAGCATCTTATTTTTTCACGTGAAAAGCCTGTCAACAGTTCCATTATGTGTTTAGATCTTGCGCTTCGTTTTTTAAACAGTCATTTGTGTTGTTGCTGTGAGCCCCGAGGAAAAAAAGCCATTCTACTATTCTTATAAGCCCATTCGAAATTAGGTAAGCGAACCATCATTAGCCTTTGCTTTAAAAACTCTCTTCTAAAATCGTGCCATCACCTGGTACACTGAAGCTTCGAAAACCAACTTTTGCCCCTACGCGCAGCTCGCTTCCCGCTGCAACTGTTGACAGCAGTGGCTGGCAGCATGTTAAGGAAACGCGATGAGTATTCAGATTTCGCTGCCATCCGAGCAGGAGCAGAAAAGTGGTTGTGATGCCATATTTGTACCAAGCCAGCCATAATATGAAGAAAATTGGGAATCGTGTTGGCGTTGACGTCGTCTTTTCAGCCCCATTGAAATAGCAAGGTTTGTGCGCGAAAGTAAACACTACTACAAGGAAGCGTCATGATTACAATGAATAAACACCGAGAACAGTTGGCTTCCTTCATGGAAGGAGTGGTTTATCGTATTTCTTTAGACTCCGGGTAGGGATGTATTACACAGATGGGAATATGCCTCAATAATCGCTTCGAACATTCGAACAACGTGTTAGCAATCTGGTTAAGACTGGTCATCTAGCCACGCACTGCTTGCCTTGTGGCTGTGAACACTTGTTTGACAAAACACAAGTGACATCCAGGAACCCGGAACAAGTGACTAGGGAGATTATCGAGACGTTCGAAATGATTAGAAGCAATAACTCTGTAAGTTACCCATCTGGTTCGCTGTAAAAAAAAAAGAAGAAATCTTGTTCCTATCATCGTGGAGATCGGCTATTAAGAGTTACTGAACTACCACGGAGGCAAGAGAATTAGATACTCCCCGCCACACAAAGCCTTAACACAGCAAGAAGCAGCGAGATGGGGAGGCTGCAAACGGGAACCTTCTAACTTACATATACTAAGCAAGATGTATCCTACACAATTTAGGAACACATGCCCGTGGTGCAGGCAACCCCCACGCTTTACCATATAACCTGGGAGTGTAAACGTAACTACACATTCCACCAACACAAAACCCCGAGTGCGGAGCAGTGGGAGAGCCGGCTCACCAGCTGCGAGCTCGCCGCCCAAAGGGCAATGGCGCAGCACGCAAGCGAAGCAGCGCGGCTCAGTGGAGCCCTGGACTAGGGGCCCATCCCTGCTAAGAAGGTCAAGCGTCTGCAGCGATGAAGACGAAGACCGAACGCTAAACCCTTAATGGACCAAATAAAGTTTTTTCTCTCTCTCTCTCCTATCACGGTAGCGGCCTGTGGTGGACGATTATGTTGAAAAGTAATCTATGATGCGACGGTGGCTTTTTTTTTCCTGTTATAGCATGGTATATATGTGTTAACCACCTGCAATAAAATTTCAGTTGTTAGTTGCGCTGTGTCTTCGCCCCTTTTGTTGTCATACGTGCTCTCTTGCTCTTAATCTCAAGATAAACTAGAACACGACACACAAGGACAATATTGGCAAGCGTTGATTGACCACTCACAAGTGTTGTCTTTCGTATTTCCGTTGAGTGTGGAAAGTTGTCCATGCGTTTTTCTCAGTCCTGCGTTGCGTCACCCCAGTTGCGCACATAAACAGCGACTATACGTATCACCAAACATATTATGACAGGTGGTGCATGGGGTTGTAGAACCAGCGAAGAGTGAGCATTTGCTTCAGAACACTTCCCTGCTCATTCGTACGCTTTGTCACTTGTTGCCTTTCGCAGATTTCCGCAAACGGGCTGTATAATCGCACAGGTGGTGTCAGACAGTGAAGGCTTTTCTCACTGTTGAGATGATGACTAAGTACAGTGGGCAGCGCCGCAGCGTCGAAAGCGAAGGGGAACGCTTACTCTTGCTCTTTCGGCAAGGAGCGGGATCGTTTGCCTGGAGAGGTTGACGGACGCTCTTCTGGGGAAGTAGAGCTTTCGTAATACATTGAAGAAATATAAAAAACAATTTTTATTTTGAATCCTGAGATTTTACGGGTCCACACCACAGTCTGATTACGAGGCACGCCGTAATGGGGGCCTCCGGAATAACTTTGACCTTGGGTTCTTTAGCGTGCACCTAAATCTGATAAGTACACGAGCGTTTTGGCATTTAGCTTTCAACGATACCGGCCGTTTCCGGTATGGCGCAACAATGACTTCGAGCTCAACAGCGTAACGCCATATTCACGGGGCTAACGCGGCAGGTTAAAAAAAGACGGTGGTCATTGATGAATTTCAAAAGTAAATGACGTACTAGAGCCCTCTCGGATAACGAAACCATATTAACCTATATTCTGTTGGTGATCGTGTCCCTGGCATTACTGATATGGCGTGGCGAGCAGTCGGCATTTGAAGAAATAAAACAAAGAAAGAAGATCGCTCCGCATAGGAAAGTAAGCAAGCACGGCTGAGTATATACGCCGTAACGCAGGCAATTTTCTCTTGCTTCTTTCTTTTTCTGGATGCTGCGTATCAATTATATACCGGTTTGACAAATTCACGAGCACAGAGCGAAAGACATGGGAATATATACAGAAATCTATTTCACGCCGGAGGGCATCGCACTGCGACAGCGACGGCGACCGAAGCTGAGATAGAAGTGTGCGATGGACGCCCTGGAGACAGATTTTGACGCGTTAGGATTCTGTACTACGATGGCGGTGACAGCTCGAAGGCGGCATCGAAAACCAGGCCGCCTTTTATCCCGAGTGCAAATTCTCGCTGAACCGAGTCGGCAATCCGCGACAAGCGTACATGTCTGAAATTCGGCGCGCCGTCGGCGTTGGCTTTCAAAGTGGAAAGCCTCGCCCAGCGGCAAAGCTCTTCCTTGTTTATTTAGCATAGGAGATACCAGACGCGCTAGATGAAAGGAGCCTTGCAGCGATTTTGGCTCAAGTGGTTCAGACTCGAGTCTCTCCTTGACTCGTCTCCGTTATGATTATTATTTTTTCTCGCTTGTGACTGTTTCATTCTAACTTCTTCGCTGCAAATGCGCCATGTGCTATGGAAGCGGCTGTTCTCAGCCAGTGAACGCGTAAGGACAGGATAGTTTTTGTGTTTTTTGGCGATATTTTGTGATCAAGCCTTACCTCTACTATAATACTAGGAAGCTGGCACGTGTTGTAAATTTATTGTCGCTGTCTCAAAAGAACCAACTAAATATTTCTCGGTATTCCGTCGCAAAAATTAACGTTCGATGGTGTTAGACGGCGGTGTCACAAAGCGAAAACTGAATAGTTATTGCCTTGCTAAAGGCTTGTCGTTACGTTTTCGGACAATAATGGTGCCAAGCTTTATTACATGTATTAGTGGCGGCAAAATAATCCCATCTTTTGTTGCGCGCTGTTGAAAGCAAGGCGAGCAATATCTGTATACGTTAGTGACCTCAAATCTTCGGCCGGAAGATTCTTGCCACATTATCTGTTCTACGTTTCAAAGCAGCGAGCGCTGGGTGAAAGATGTGCAACATAAACATTGCCTTCATCTCTGAAGCCAACAGATGCGGGCAGCTCAATATGCCTCGCGTTGGCAACTGAACCACTTCGCAGTATTTTCCTTGAATGACATCTAGAGTAAACATAAATGAGTAGAGTTGTGGCTTTTTATGTGCCTGTTTGCCATATGTGTTATTTTTGAGCTCATATGTCAATCCATAAGGTAACTTATTCTCATAAGGAAACTTTAGACTACATTATGTACAGGCCCCATAATCTCATATGTCAATTCATAAGGTAACTTATCCTCATAAGGAAACTTGAGACTACATTAGGTACAGGCCCCATAATTGACTGGATATGCGACTATCTTACTAACCGTACCCAGTTTGTGGAAGTGAACGGACAGGTTTCCCAGACAGCCCGAGTAACATCGGGAGTTCACCAAGGAAGCGCTCTGACTTTCCTTTTATTTCTAATTTTTATTAATGACCGACCCACAAAAATCACCGGAAACATTAGTCTATTTGCAGACGACTGCATTCTTTATCGAAATATTAACTCATATGATGACCACACACCATTAAACAACGACTTGAAAGCTGTGTCTAACTGGTGTGCCCACTGGCAGATGACCATCAATACTAAGAAATATGCTGTTCCTTCAATCACCAGAAAAAAAAAGTAAGTCGAGTTTTATGTACACCGCTAACGACGTGCCACTAATACGAGTTGAACAGAAGTACCTCGGATTAACGTTAACACATGACTTCAGATGGAACTCCCATATAAATAACGTTAGAGCAACTGCAATGAAACACCTTTTCTTTCTTGGAAGACACCTCCGACTAGCACCACCCGATACTAAACTTCTGGCTTACAAAACTTTCGTCAGGTCAGTCCTTGAGTACGCAAATGTTATCTGGTTCCCATACACTAAACAACTAATTAAAAAACTAGAAGGTGTACAAAGGAAAGCTCTACGGTATATATACAATAAACATAACTTAACAGACTCGCCCACCGAACTACTTAACAAAGCCGGAATCCTAACAGTACAAAACCGAGCTGTACTAGCCCGTTCTAAACTTATGTACCAGCTCTTACACAACAAGCTTAATACTAATACCTCTAGATACATCTCCAGAAATGAAACACGGCCAACACGGCATAAAAACACACATACACTCAATAAGCATTCTTTTCATACAGATTTCTTTAAGAATTTATTCTTTCCTTTAGGGATAAGAGAGTGGAATAAACTGAGTGAATCCATTAGTAACAACCCCTCATTAGATACATTTGCTAATTCAGTGGAAGAACATCTCCTTGCCTTACAGCTCTGACTTACATAGTCAGGTTTGTTACCGATCTTCATAGCCTAACACTTTAATCTATGAGTGTTCTTTTTGTATGATGCATCATACGCATGACATCATCCTGTTTGCCATGTTCATTAGGTATTTTATATCACATGTGTTTTCAGGTGTTGTTGTTTTCTCTTTTTCTTGTTTGGTTTCTTGTTTTCTCAGATTCTTCCTTGTTATAGTATATTGTACCCAAATATTGCATTTGTGATGAACTACTTAATTATTTTGTTTAGCGAAACCAAAACCTTTGCAATAACAAACTTATGATTATATAATCTATTTATATTCTTTGTTCGCAAATACTACCATATGTACTTGCCCGTCCTGTTATAATCCCATGAGGGATTGACAGTATGTGAAATAAATAATAAATAAAGACTTGGAGCAGACGTACTGCCGTTTCTCTTTCTCGCGTTGATGCGCCGCTTGAGAGCACCCACTTTGTTTTCATTAGTCTTCTACCAGTGATGGGCCTCTTCTGAAGTTTACTGGGTGGTGTTGACGTAGCCAAACATAAATTTGACAAAAGCCAGACGAATCCATCAGCATGGGTATCTGGAGGGTTATTTTAGTACGGACCAGTGGGTAAGCCAGGGTAGGTAAGAGAAGGGAAAAAAGTTGTCTTTCCAGTTTACCACAGTGAGGCGCAACTTGGAAAACGAGTACCGTTTACACTTTCTTTACTTCTCGAAAGGATATTGCTCGTTCACCCCAGCGAAGGCTCACTATAATAAATACCTCACGAAGCAGCAGTCTAATGCTTACAACCCATTACACTTCGCCAGATATCGCTGCCCTGCTTCGTGTTACGGGCGTAACTGGATTTTTTTGTGCGTGTATGTGCACGCGTGTGTGTGTGTGCGTGCGTGTGGGTGCATGCGTGCGTGTGCGTGTGCGTGTGCGTGCGCGTGCGTGCGTGCGTGTGTGTGTGTGTGTGTGTGTGTGTGTGTGTGTGTGTGTGTGTGTGTGTGTGTGTGTGTGTGTGTGTGTGTGTGTGTGTGTGTGTGTGTGTGTGTGTGTGTGTGTGTGTGTGTGTGTGTGTGTGTGTGTGTGTGTGTGTGTGTGTGTGTGTGTGTGTGTGTGTGTGTGTGTGTGTGTGTGTGTGTGTGTGTGTGTGTGTGTGTGTGTGTGTGTGTGTGTGTGTGTGTGTGTGTGTGTGTGTGTGTGTGTGTGTGTGTGTGTGTGTGTGTGTGTGTGTGTGTGTGTGTGTGTGTGTGTGTGTGTGTGTGTGTGTGTGTGTGTGTGTGTGTGTGTGTGTGTGTGTGTGTGTGTGTGTGTGTGTGTGTGTGTGTGTGTGTGTGTGTGTGTGTGTGTGTGTGTGTGTGTGTGTGTGTGTGTGTGTGTGTGTGTGTGTGTGTGTGTGTGTGTGTGTGTGTGTGTGTGTGTGTGTGTGTGTGTGTGTGTGTGTGTGTGTGTGTGTGTGTGTGTGTGTGTGTGTGTGTGTGTGTGTGTGTGTGTGTGTGTGTGTGTGTGTGTGTGTGTGTGTGTGTGTGTGTGTGTGTGCGCTGGATTGCGGCTCACAGTTCATCTCACCGACCTCATCTCATCTCACCTACCAAGGAAATAACATTGTACGCGATTTGCGACTCTTGAAATCGTACTTGACTGTGCACTGATCTAAATTTCGGCTTTTCTTCGATTTTATGTGCTTTTCTATGTGTCGTTTGTCACCTCTCCCTCTGATTACTCCTATGAGTAGAGATGGTGTCATACCCCGACTTTCTCCGTTGGCCGCCATTCATCCCACCTTCACTATGTACCTTCGTTTCGTTCCTTTCCCGATACCACGTCATGATGTCTCAATGCAGGGAAAATGCAGTGCTGGTAGAACGCTGCAAGTAAGGCCAGGAAACAAAAGAGGAAAGCACGAAATAAATACGGGGAAAGAAAGACAATGGAAATAGTGTAACTAATCGAAAAGTGCAGGCAAGTCTTAAATAATGATTCGCAAAGGGTGCAGAGCTGCAATATTTTCCAAGCTAAACATCAATGCTCCAAAGGATAAATAAAGGATGCGTTTGCCAATCACATCCGCTGCCTCGTTTCGAAATACAACCAAAATATTTTATTTATTTATTTATTTATTTATTTATTTATTTATTTATTTATTTGTTTATTTATCTTTTTGCAGGAGTACTCCAGGTACTTTTCACGACCTTGAGCTGATCAACCGGCTTTCTTAAGCTCACACTGCCTTTTAGAAATCGAAGTAGCGTAAGGTGTTACATTTTCAATGCATCAATAAATTTAAATTCTAATCATTTCCTTTATTCTTGCCAGATATTACCATTTGTCTGCATACGCTCTTTTGATGGCGTGACAAAACAAAGAAAAGACGAAACTAAGGTACAATTCAAGGTCTGCAGCTGACTACGAGAATGATGGTGTGAAAGAGAAAGGAACGGTCGGAAACCGAAACAGATCGCATATATTCTTGTTCATATTTATGGTGAAAAGAAAAGGCAGAAAAGAGGATGTACGGGTAGCTAAAATTATCATCCTTAAGTTATCTTATTCCTCGAGAATCGCGTACAAAGAGAATTTGCTAACCAACCTAAGCACAGAGTGCTTGTCCACCGGCCGGGCAACTGGTGCATGTGTCACAACTTCAGACATGAACCGCTCGCTTCGAAACGTATATAGGCTGTAGTTCCAAAACAAAGACGACGCAGTAAGTTAGCAAATATTCTGACAATTTGTACAAGAAATTAACAAAGGGGCCGGATGAACGTCCATTACAAAAGGCAAGAAATTGTAGTTGGTAAAAAGGACCGCCAGACACAATTTCCTCATCATTCTGCTCCATTGATTGTTATTACAGAAATGCCGCATTTTCAAGTTCTTTCTTCTTTCGAAGTTGGCTTAGACGCACGGCTTATCGTACTTCTGTTTACCATAAACAACGAATCAATATATTAACCATAGGTGCGCATGCAGAGAGGTAATGCTAAGAGCGGTCTGCGTGAGTGCCAAGGTCGCACCCGCATGAGAACGTATTTTGCTTAGACCTTACCTATCTAGACGTTAAACGTAAGTATAGAGAAAGAACTGTACCTGCGCAGCCAGTTCCGCTTACGATAGTCGCAACACCGCCTCATTGCGAAAAAGCTCTCCAAGGTTCTTCCCTTTATTCGTAAGCATTGAGCGTGTGATAGAACACAAGAGAATTTGTCACCCGCCGTGGTTGCTCAGTGGCTATGGCGTTAGGGTGCTGAGCACGAGGTCGCGGCATCGAATCCCGGCCATGGCGGCCGCATTTCGATGGAGGCGAAATGCGAAAACACCCGTGTACTTAGATTTAGGTGCGCGTTAAAGATCCCCAGGTGGTCGAAATTTCCGGAGTCCTCCACTACGGCGTGCCTCATAATCAGAAAGTGGTTTTGGCACGTAAAACCCCATAATTTTTTAAGAGAACTTGTCAGAGGTTGGAAAAAAATTCCCTCTCTGGCAGGGTTTCACCCTATAGGTCTGAGCCGCGAGCACGTTACCTGCGCGTCATGCCAGCTGCTCAGAGTTCATTGCGCAAGTCGCTAGGTGTTTCGTGTTTCACTCCGTGCTTCTTCCAATGCACAGCCGCTCGACGCTGTGCCCCCTAGATATAGTGGGCCGAGCTCGGTAGTGGAGTTCCACTCCAACTTCCCTCGAGGTCACGGCACACAGCATAAACGTTACAATTTGCTCTCGCTCAAGGCGAACTGCGGCACTATGCCAATGTTTCACTTCCCGCATAGAAAAGAAGGTGGTTGACGACGACCGGAGGAAGCAGTCTGGCTCTGTGTTTATGATTTGCACTTTGGACGATGCTGCGAAGTTTTTGCCTAAGTAGCCTCAGTTTTGCTTTTTCTAGTCACTGGTATCTGTTTTATTTTTTCTGCTGAAAGCTGGTGCTTTTAGTGTGTTTAGTTCGTAAGTATGGCAAATATTAGTGATTAGTCATTACTTTCGCCAATTAGCCAATACCTTCATAGCCCCATAAAGCACACGAAATGGTGCATTAATTTAAGCGTCTACTGTTCCCCGACAACGCGAAGAACATGTTGAGATTGCGTAAAAATCGGCAACTTAGGCAAATGCATTTCTGAATATTAAGTACAGGCATGTGCTTTCGATTCTGGACGTGAGCAGGTTAAAATGAGATTTCGTCCTTCTTTAGTATTGCTTGTAGATGGCTGCTGTTTGCGTAATGTATACTCTCGCTTCGGTGCATAATAAGTGACCTTTTCACTCAAAACGCTTCCCGTTCACTTTTTGGTTGTTTGCTTTTTTGTAGGTAAATTGTGCGCAGAATCGATCTACAACGCCCTCATTTCGTTTCGACAAGCTACGCATTTTCAAATAAGGCAATCAAGCTCGAGCGACGAGCATTCCTCTTTTGTGCCTACAGGCCCGAGTCATGAGACTATTGCTATGGTACGAGAAATTCACCGAGTTTTCCCCGCCGCGTTGGCTGAGGGGGCCTTCGATAACGTCCCACACGAAAGTATTCTCCGTAACCTGTGCCAAACGGGATGCGGAAAGCGAACATTCAAATATGTGCAGGATTTCTTAAGCAATAGAACGCAACGATCAAAATTGGAGAGGAGAAGTCGAAACCGATAGCCCGGGGAGACAGAAGCACCCCGCAAGGATCGGTTCTTTCGCCGCTTCTCTTCAACCTGGCACTCCTCCCTCTCCCGGCTTTGCTTCAAGACATAGAGGGCATAGATCACGATCTCTATGCAGACGATATTACTGTGTGTACGTCGAGGGCAGGGTCGGAGATTTGGATGGAGGAGACCCTTCAGAGAGTGGCAAAGACCATGCACGAGTTCGCTAAATCGTGCGGCCTCAGTTGCTCGCCACAGAAGTCAGAGTTACTCGTCATCAAGCCAAGAAGAAAGAAAGGAGACCAAGAGAACGTACGCATCACCATCGACGGGACGACCATAGCACCAACCACGCAAGCACGTATCCTGGGTGTCATCTTCCAGAACAATGACAAGGCGGGGGCGTCGATCGACAAAATCAAGGTTTCAACGGAAAAAATTTCGAACATGATCAGAAGAGTCACAAACAAACAAAGGGGATTGAAGGAGGACGATGTACTGACGCTCGTCCAGGCGTTCATGACGTCGCGCATCGTCTACGCGGCGCCGTACCTCAAGTTACTGAAGAAAGACAGGGACCAGTTGAACGTCATTATACGCAAGGCAACCAAGATGGCGCTGGGCATTCCGAAGCATTCTTCGACCGACAAGTTTCTCGGCATGGCCAAGCACAACGTCGTCGAAGAGTTAATAGAAGCTCATCTGTCTAATCAAAGAGTTCGACTCAGTCAGACGGCGGCGGGACGTCGCGTTCTTGCCAAGTTGGGCTGGCAAGAGGCAGAGCGGATGGAAACGGGGCCGTTACCCAGGTTGTGGGCGCATAAAATCCACAGTAAGCTGCTGCCTAGAAACATGAGGTCGGGTCGTAACGACGGCCGCAGAGCGGCTCGTATAGCGGCCTTGACGGAGACGGAGACGGAGAATTGTCACCGACTCGCAAAACGCGTATAACAACTACAGAAAGGGGTCGGTGTCTCTTGCGGCACTAGATATTCTCAAAAGTAAACGCGACGTACCTGAAAGGAAAGTTGAGTTAATATGGACACCGGCTCATTCTGGGCTGGAGGGCAACGAACTTGTCCACCAGTTCGCCCGAGAGATGGAACACCGGGTAGAGGAAGGTGAGCCACAGTCCATAATTAGTTATAGAGACATTACCAACCATTAAAAGGCGGAGAGGCGCCGTTACCCCGATCCTCACAAATCGCTTAGCAGAGAACAGCATCCTGGAAAGGTACGAGGATGTACCTGGAAAGGTACGAGGAGGATTGTAACTTTTGCAAAACTCAGTTAAGCACGCTACAACAAGTCATTGGAGTATGCGATTTCATCAAGGCAATCCCCCCACCTCTTACCTGCAACACTACCCTACCCCATCCCTCATCCACTCTTACCAAGCGATGAGAGACCTTGCTAACCAGCACCACCCTGGAAGACCAGCTCGTCCTGATCTCCAGAGGCCAGGCGGCTAGGGAAGCATATGGGTCCCGTGAAGAGGGAACCACTTCCATCGACGGCGTCTAAGATGTCGAGCTCGGCTCAATAAAGTTGTTTCTTTCTCTCTCTCTCTCTCTCTGGCTGAGGGGTTAAGACGTTGAGCCGCTGAACGCGAAATGCGGGTCCGATTCCCGGTTTGAGGCAATCGTATTCCGATGGGGGCGGTATGAAAACACGCTTTTGTATCTTGCTTTTCACGCACGTTAAAGAACCCCACCACGCGGTCAAAAGCAATGACGAGCCCTCGACTACGGCTTTCCTCATAGCCCATTGTTATGCTTTGAGACGTTAGATCAGCTGATCTTATTTAATTTCAATTAGATTTCGTTGTCATTGAGTTGGCAAAGATTAGCTTTTGGGAAATTTTTACATCTCTACATTTCCGTAAGCGCTGGGCTAGGAGTAGACAGCATACAGGGCAATGAAATCTAACAACCATAAAACAAGAAAGTTGTAAGCGGTTTCAGAGATTTGCTCTTGCTTCGAAAAGTCAATACAGCCTGTGGTGTTTGCTTAGCAGGGGAAGATTTGCATCAGAACAAATGGAGCTCTTGGACTAACGCGGCCACTGCAACTTCTACGTATTTTTGCCTCACCTAAAACTGGGTCGGCTGGAGACGACTTCACTTTCTCTACACTTTCCGTCGAGCTGCATTCTTTCCGCACTCAATGATGACGGCTTTCATTTTCTCTTTTCTTGTTGTTAAGAGGAAGCTTTAGCTCGGGCCCAACTTCGATACTTCCTATTCAATACATGCAAAACGCAGAAACGCTTTTTTGTGATAACCACGGGGCCGACTTTAATAAAAAGTGTTGCATTTGAGTTAGAAAGTTAAACTTTATTGGCTGTTGGAAGAGGGATTTTGATTTACGGCCTCAATATATTAAAATGAATTTTCAAGAGTTTTTATGTTTGAAAAGAGATAGACGCACGAAGTTTACAAATTCGTAGTTTTGCACCAAGAATAGTTACCGCAGTTTTATAAGCTGAATCCGTTAGAACATTCAAAGCGGACAAATCGCTATATGAATTTATGTCTTATGTTAATTGTTACATTGTTTGCAACAGTTTTTCAAAGGCCCCACTAATATGTTAGGGGCGTGCTTGAGACCAGCGTTGCCAGATTGGAAAGTCGGCACGACACCAGAAACTCGCTAAAATTTCCCCAGATTTCACCAGAAAATAAAATTGCCTTAAAATGCACAAAAATGACCAAGAATTAACATTCGTCAAGCACTCATCTTATTATTTATATAAAATCACGATGAGAAGCCTTTAATCATCCCTTGGAGCATCGTAGATGCCTGAACGAAACCTGCGTAGCATATCGTCTGTGATAGTGAACTTCACGCAACACCCCTCTCTGGAGGTCAACGTTGTGCGAATTCGTACAATGGAATCCAAAGTTTTCAGCGACATTTTGTTCCTGTACTTCGTCTTAACACACGTGACCTGACTGAAGACACGCTCCACCACTGCATTCGACACTGGGCAAGAAAGACATGCCAGTGCATACAATGCAAGTTCCTGGTAGGGCTTTTCCCCCATGGCATTTTTAAACTTGAAAATTCTAGCCCAGAATGTTGCAGAATCCTCAGGAAGTTTCCCGTCGAAGACGGCATTCGCAACAGGTTTTTGTGACAGCGAAACGAGCGGAGCATCAGCACGTGTGTTGGCTGGCCACTTGACGCATTGCCGGTGGCCCGGCGTTGCTCTTCCCGTGCTTCCCACGGTAAATTCATACCTCCACTAGAACAGCCGGTGCCGTCTATTGAAACGACTTATAACTATACGTGCATTGAAACCTAGAGCTAGCATCACACGCTAGCACAAACCTTAGCTACAGTAAGCTTTATATAGTTCACTGTACCCTAGCAGTAGCACAGCAACACAGGGATTTCATGAGGAATAAACAAATACAAATATAGGCCTTAGAATCGTGGCGGCCGCAGGCGCTACCTAGTGTTAAATGTTTGGATGAGCAGCGCGGGTAGACGGTAATTTCGGTAGAGTGGTTTTCCCCAGATATCCCCAGATTTTGTCTGGTGTAGTAGACTGTTGGCCTGGCCACCAGGAGCTCTACATTTTCACCAGATTTCCGAAATCTGGTGGCCAATTTCACCAGATGGCAACGCTGCTTGAGACCCATGTATAACACATCAAATGTGTCCGCTTCAGATGCACTATTTGATGCCGATTACAAAATTTTGATGCAGTTTCTTTCATTGCTGAGTTACAGAGTTGTAATTCAAGCAGAATGTTTTGTGGGGCTAGTTGGTGCATGTTACTGAAGTCTTCTTGTGTCGTCTGTTTGGCACTTTAGTACTTCAGTAACAGAGTTATAAGCTTGATAGTTTCGTTTTCTGAACATTTGCGATCTTCAACAATTTTTATTAAAGAATTGATGACCTAAATAAAAAATTCGCTACCACTAGCCACTAAGTTTTAATATTTTCTTTTAAGTGCAACAAGCCCCAACAACGTTTGTGAAGCGGTTGCCGAGAAAATAACAATTTCTCCTTTACCATATATAACATAGTAGCCCCCGAATTACAATTTTCTCTAAGAGGGGCACTACATTGTTCATTGAAGCGATGGCGAAGGCAAGATAAACAAAAGAAAACAGTGAAGAGAAACCGTATAACACAGCGGGTCGAATCAGGATATCTCGCCAAATCTGTGCTTAGCTACCGCGTTAGTAAAGGTCGATGAGTCGGTAGGAAGATGTCGGAGAACGTTCACAACTGTCAGAGAGATCTCGCTGTGCAAGATAAGGGAAATCTACAAAAAGACAGGAAAGATTTAAAAGTAAGTTTATATACCCGCGAAAAACAACGAAACTTCGCAGCCGCTGAAGAAAAGATCGAGATTCTCATAAAGGAAAATTAGAAGCACTGCTGCTACTTGTGATTCGAAAACGCCCAACGTTACATACGGCCGAGCATTGTGTTGTCTATGCGAACAACGCGCCATTTCGTCGACACAAAACCTGGCGCCCAGGCTTGAGGTTTGGAATTTCATGACCGTTTTTCGTGTGTTTTGTTGGAACTTCGCTCCCATAATTTCTTGCATTCATTGCATGAGGAGGAGGCCTCATGTTTTGTATTTTATAAATCGCATAGAAGCATTCTATATGGCGTATTGTATGCGGTAGTGCAACCTATCTGGCACTATATCCTCCCATTTATCTTCTCACTCCAGTAACAATTAAAAAAAATAAAGAAAGTACAACCACTCTATTCTTAACAGGATACGTCTTAGCTCGACCTTTAGCCAAAATGAGGAGACTCCAAAGCTGGGACCTCTTGTACATTGTAGCGCAGGTTGGTTGGTTGGTAACAACTTTATAGTCCTTCAGACCTTTCGCCTACGAGGTCTTAGCTCTCCCACGTGGGGACGTTGTGCTTTTGCCTCGCCGCCGCCTCGTGGGCCTGCTGGACGGCCCAGAGTTGGTCGCCGAGGCTGGGGCTGCGTAAGGAAGCGGGCCGCGGCGGCGGAAGGGTTCCGGAGTTGGCACGGTGCGGGTTTTTGTTACAGTCGCAGAGCATGTCAGTTAAAGTGGCTATATCAGTGTGGCAGACGTTGCATATATTTGTCGGGTATGTACCGGGGTAGACCCTGTGGTATTGTGCCGGGTTAGGGTACGTGAACGTCTGCAGTTGTATGAGGGCCACCGCCTGCGCCCTGTCCAGCTTGTCACTGGGCTGAACGAAAGTTCGGCGGGCCAGGCAGAGGGTTCGGTAATTAATAAGTAGCTGGTAATTAATAAGTAGTCGTTGGACGACGGTCGTCAGCGCGGTTCGCTTAAATCTCTTTTTGAAGATGAACTCGCACGATGTGACGTTAAATATTCAACGCGGACGAGAAGTCAGGTGCATGAGAAACCTTATAAAAGCGGCTGAATCATATTTCTGCCGTCGGCTTTTGTTCTCCTTGTATACATGAGTTTTTTGTCGCCCTTCTCCCCTTGTCCCGTGCAGAGCAGTTAACTGGGCTCAGCCTGGCTAACGCTCCTTGCCTTTCTCCTTATCCCTTCACGCTTTCTCTGACTTAGCCAACGTAGATCTGATGTCATCTTTGCATCAGCAGTCCGCTGAACTGTAGAGGAAAGTACTGCAGGAAGCTTAGGCCCATGACTCTGAATGCGATTTGAGGACTGGACACGAAAGTTACAATTTATCGTGCTTCTGTCAGGCATTCAGTACGAGATACCGAGGTACGATTACGCAAGATTTGCGGTACGATTTGCGGTACACTTTCTTTTTGATACAGCGCGAAGCGCGGAAGTCATCACTAAAGGATAATGCGAAATATATATGAAGGAGAGGGAGGAAGACGAGTGATTCCTCTGTAGAAAGCTGGGTTCTGTAATTTTCAAGCTTTTCTGTCGTGTTTGCGGAAGACGCCGTTCCTGGGACTGCGGAAATGGACGTGGTGGTGCCCGGGGCCCCCACCCATACCTTCCACCGAGCGAAGCCGACAGCGAGGACACGCTGATATACTCTTCGGTCAGTGACGAAAGCTCGGATGAAGGTGTCTTTGTGCCCGTGACAAGGCGCAAATCAAAGGGAAGACTACTTATGTCTTCTCCTTCAGCAAGTAAAGATACCATGGATGTATACCATGGATATGTAGATACGCTTATGTATTCAACAAAGTAAATGTGTTGGGGGACATCAATGTACGCTCTTACATACGAGACGGCAAGGACTCTACGGCTGGTGCTATTTACTCTGTCGACGCATCCACCATCTAAAGTGGCTTTCTAATTCTCATCAAGTCGGTGACGGAAGGTCTTCTCATATTGCAAGTCCGTCGTTTTGGCAAATCACGATGTGTAAAACTTGCCTTCAAAGGAGATATCCTTCCATCGCAAGTCAAAGTTGGCCATTTTCGACACGTGGTGCGGCAGGTTTGTGCCAAGACCACTTCAGTGCCGGAACTGCTGCAAGATGGAAAACACAGCACTGTTTGTACAAATTCTGCCGTGTGCTCAAGGTGCTCAGAGTCGCACAGTACAGATGCCTGCCACGCAGAAAATTGCAAGTGCGGCAATCGTCACGGCCCTCACGATGCCTCTTCAAAGGATTGCCCATACATGAAGAAGGAGACGCAAGTGTTGAAGCAAATGGTCAGAGACGGTTCCACCCACAGAGAGGCAGCTGCCAAGGTATGACGTCAGCGCTCTCGTCACCAAAGACCTTTTAAGAAACCTTCGAAGCTGCGGATGCGCCTCTCCCACGGACTGTCCACCCATCACCACAAGCGTCCCAGCAATGCCAGTAACAACCACCCTGAGAAGGACAGAAGCATCATTCGCCCACCTGATGTGTGGCCAGCGCGGCCGCCGATAAACCCGCCAGCAGAGAGGCAGCGCCGCTCGTCCAAGTTTCCTTCGGAACGAGTCTTTGGCAACAATGAAGATAAGTCATAGCCATGGTAAAAACCCTCATGAATACCCTTCGAGTCCTGCTAACTATCATTCTCACTTCACCTGCTCATAGTGCACTTGAAATATTGGACACTCCAAACCCGGTACTGTGAAATTTGGAGAAGCACCATGGTTCCTCCCCTCCAGCATTTCTGTAAAGAAGTCAAAGAAGCTTCGATTTTCCAGTGAAATGGCCGAGGTCTTAAACCCCACATAAGGGATATTCGGCCATTTCTATTTAGAAATAAGTGTCCGATTATTGTCATTTGCGACCCCCGCCTTCACGATGCGATACTATTATCTAGCTACGAAGCTTTCAAGTCTGCTACCTTCAAAGACCACAGTAACGTTATCGTTCATATCAGGCGCGAGCTTACCTATATTGAGCATCCAGTAACACCTGATGATAACACCCAATACGTGTGCCAGATATCGCAATAATCTCACTTTCACGCTTGTAGGTGTATATATTTCACCTTCAAGCTGTTTTGATGCTGTGAGATTAACCGCTCTAATATCAGCGACACCTGGACTGTAGGTTCATCATCATAATCATCATAAGCCTGGTTACGCCCACTGCAGGGCAAAGGCCTCTCCCATACTTCTCCAACTACCTCGGTCATGTACTAATTGTGGCCATGTTGTCCGTGCAAACTTCTTAATCTCATCCGCCCACCTAACTTTCTGCCACCCCCTGCTACGCTTCCCTTCCCTTGGAATCCAGTCCGTAACCCTTAATGACCATCGGTTATCTTCCCTCCTCATTACATGTCCTGCCCATGCTTATTTCTTTTTCTTGATTTCACCTAAGATGTCATTACCTCGCGTTTGTTCTCTCTCCCAATCTGCTCTATTCTTATCCCTTAACATTAAACCCATCATTCTTCTTTCCATAGCTCGTTGCGTCGTCCTCAATTTAAGTAGAACCCTTTTCGCAAGCCACCAGGTTTCTGCCCCGTACGTGAGTACTGGTAAGACACAGCTGTTATAGACCTTTCTCTTGAGGGATAATGGCAATTTTCTTTTCATGATTAGAGAATGCCTGCCAAACGCACCGCAGCCCATTCTTATTCTTCTGATTATTTCAGTCTCATGATCCGCATCCGCGGTCACTACCTGCCCTAAGTAGATGTATTCCCTTACCACTTCCAGTGCCTCGCTACCTATCGTAAACTGCTGTTCTGTTCCGAGACTGTTAAACATTACTTTAGTTTTCTGCTGATTAATTTTTAGACCCACCCTTCTGTTTTGCCTCTCCAGGTCAGTGAGCATGCATTGCAATTGGTCCCCTCAGTTACTAAAGCTGTAGGTTACTAACGGCAATTCCAACGCTTACCACTCACTATGGGGAAGCCAGATGATGTGATCGTCGGGGAAGACGAGTTTCCTCCTTAGCATCAGATCATTAACTGTATTGTTTAAACGACGGCACTCCTACGTTTTTACGGGGACTGGTATAAAGCAGCTACCTCGACCTGACGTTTGTGTCACGCAACCTAACAGGGTACAGTGGTTTGCGGACAATTAAACCCATAGAAGTGACCATAATCATGCCTATATAAACATCAAAGGCCTAGAGAAGTCTCACATTACTGTTTCTTCACACATCGACTGGTCCAAGTACTGGTCACTCACAGAGAAACGGTGTCAGGAAAATGAAGAAAGTTCTCTTGAAAACCTAGCAGGCATAATCAAAGCTGCTACTCAAAACGCTGTGTCTAATTTTACACCTTTATCACGGTTTGACAAATAAGAAGCGGAATTGGGGTTACTTCGAGGAATCTGTCATCGTGCCGAACGACGGTATAGGCGCACAAAATACATCTACGATGTGAGCTAGGCGAGATGTCTGCAAAAGAAGATACAGCGCCGAATCAATGTGCTCCACTCTCTAAGATGGAAATCTTTATGCGGGTCGCTTGATCTACATAAGCCTCTATCTCAAATATTGAGGATTGTCTGCGGCCTACGAACATTGCCACAGCAACATCGCTTCTTTATGTGCCCTTCAAGATCGTCGCGAAATTGAAGTAGCAGGGGACTTCTGCGCTTGGGTTGCACGAGTAATCTAGGAAACTCATCGATGTCAAGAGCTTCCGGGATGGACAATGTGTTCTATGTAGAGGAACTTCAAGCAGCTTTGGCAGCGGACAGGCGTTCCTCATCACCTAGACTTGATGGTAGTATCACCTACATGGCCCAGTGTAACCTCAGTCAAACAGCTCGGTATATCCTTCTAGCCGTACACAACGACTCGGGATGCAACACATTTATTTATTTATTTATTTATTTATTTATTTATTTATTTATTTATTTATTTATTTGCTTCGTCACAGTACAGTGTAACAGGAGGCGGAGGGAAAAGCCATTCAAATGACGGCTTGAGGGATCCTCCGCCCCCTTTGTGAACAATGGGAAAGTTTCTTCAGCTGCACTTCCGGGAAGGTTTCTCATTCCCGGAAGTGCAGCTGCTTCATTCCTCTGCTCAAATCAGGCAAATCGCCCATGGACCTGGCCTCCTATCACCCCATCGCACTAGCCAGCTTTCTTGAAAGGGTGATGGAGAGGATGGTACTGACACGCCTAGAGTGGTCCCTGGAGCATAACGATATACCCTGATGCTATGTCCGGTTTTAGGCGTGGACGGTCCTCTATAGATAACATGATTGACCTTGTCTTGCCTGTATAGCAACAAAAAAGCCTACGAATCTTCTCTGTGGCGATGTTCTTAAACGTGAAAGGTGCATACGACAATGTATCGCATGAAGCTATTCTGGACGCATTCGGGAAAATTGGATTGGAGGGCCGTGTTTACTAATGGATTTGCAGTTATTTGAAAGGCAGAACCTTCTTTGTACAGACAGATGATGGTACAACAACGCACCTATGTACTTGTCACGGTGAGCCTCAAGGTGGAGTCCTGAGCAAACTCTCTAACCTTGTGCTCATCGGCCGTGTTGATGTACTTCCGCGGTCCGTGCATCGGTCAATATACGCAGACAACATCTGCATCTGGGTATCAGGGGTGACGCGTCTACACGAACGTGCGAGGCTTCAGTGGGCTGTTGCATTGATGTGAAACTAACTTCAAGGACGGCGACTAGAGCTGTCATCTGGGAAGTGCTCGCTGGTTGCCTTCATGCGCAAGGAGGTGGGCCCATATGTCATTGAAATCAATGGACAGACTATTAGTTATGAGAAGACCCACCGCTTTCTGGGATAAATAATATATCGCGACCTGTCATTGAACCCTCATATTGCCTACATGAAAAAGAAACTCACCATGATGACCCACATGCTAACATTTCTTGCGGGAAAATTATGGGATGCATTTGTACGAGCGATGGTTCTACTTTATGCAGTGCTTTTCCTCTGGTTCATGCTGTACAGCTTACCTGTGCTGGGCAGGACCTGAAGAACAAACGTACATGTCCTCCAGTCGATCCAAACTCAAGCGCTGGGAATATGTCTTGGCCCTCCGAGATGTGAATCTTCAGCAGCAACTGTCGTCATCACGCGTGATCACCAATCACAACATATATTCGCGTCGACGCCTTAAGAGGAAGCTTTAGCTCGGGCCCAACTCCAACGCGGCCTATTCAAATACATGTAAAAGCACAAAAACGTTTTCCTGAGATAACCCCTGGACCGATTTTAATGAAATTTGTTGCATTTGAGAGAGAAAGTTAAATTCTAGTGACTGTTGGAAGCGCAATTTTTATTTAGGGCTTGAGATTTGTTAAAAGGATTTTCAAAAATTCAGACATTTGAAAAAAATAGAAGCACGAAGTTTACAAGCTAATAGCTCTGCATCAAGAACAGATATCGCGATTCTGTAAACGGCATCCATTAGATCATTCAAAGCGGACAAATTTGATATGTCAGTTTACATCTTACGTGAATTTGTTACGTTGTTTACGAAGGTTCTGCAAAAGTTGTAATTACACATTACTCCATTTTTTGAGGTTCATGTGTAACATATCAATTTTGTCCGCTTTAGATGTGCTATCAGGTACAATTCACAGAATTGCGATGTCATTTTTCTTGCTGAGTTACGGAGTTGTAAACTTGATAGTTTCGTTTTCTGAAAATTTTCGATTTTTGCCAAATTTTTATAAAAATTTGACGACCTAAATGGAAAATTCAAAACCAACAGTCACTAGACTTTAAGCTTTTCTTTTAAATGCAGCGAACCCCGTCAAATTTGGTGCAGTAGTTGCCGAGAAAAATGAATTCTCCTTTTACATGTATTTAGATAGGAGCACCCGAGCACCCGAGCAACCTCAGCAGTCATGGAGGCATTACGGAATCAGGGTGTAGATGAGCCATATGTAAAAATACTGGAAGATATCTATAGCGGCTCCACAGCCACCGTAGTCCTCCACAAAGAAAGCAACAAAATCCCTATAAAGAAAGGCGTCAGACAGGGAGATACGATATCTCCAATTCTATTCACAGCATGTTTACAGGAGGTATTCAGAGGCCTGGAGTGGGAAGAATTGGGGATAAAAGTTGATGGAGAATACCTTAGCAACTTGCGATTCGCTGATGATATTGCCTTGCTTAGTAACTCAGGAGACCAATTGCAATGCATGCTCACTGACCTGGAGAGGCAAAGCAGAAGGGTGGGTCTGAAAATTAATCTGCAGAAAACTAAAGTACTGTTTAACAGTCTCGGAAGAGAACAGCAGTTTACGATAGGTAGCGAAACACTGGAAGTGGTAAGGGAATACATCTACTTAGGACAGGTAGTGACCACGGATCCGGATCATGAGACTGAAATAACCAGAAGAATAAGAATGGGTTGGGGTGCGTTTGGCAGGCATTCTCAAATCATGAACAGTAGGTTGCCACTATCCCTCAAAAGGAAAGTGTACAACAGCTGTGTGTTACCAGTACTCACATATGGGGCAGAAACCTGGAGGCTTACGAAAAGGGTTCTGCTGAAATTGAGAACGACGCAACGAGCTATGGAAAGAAGAATGATGGGTGTAACGTTAAGGGATAAGAAAAGAGCAGATTGGGTGAGGCAACAAACGCGGGTAAACGACATCTTAGTTGAAATCAAGAAAAAGAAATGGGCATGGGCCGGACATGTAATGAGGAGGGAAGATAACCGATGGTCACTAAGAGCTACGGACTGGATTCCAAGAGAAGGGAAGCGTAGCAGGGGGCGGCAGAGAGTTAGGTGGGCAGATGACATTAAGACGTTTGCAGGGACAACATGGCCACAATTAGTACATGACCGGGGTAGTTGGAGAAGTATGGGAGAGGCCTTTGCCCTGCAGTGGGCGTAACTAGGCTGATGATGATGATGATGATGATGATGACCCGAGCTAAAGCTTCCTCTTAAGAATGCGCATCAGGCATTTCGCCCGGGTTCTATCACACCACCTCGCCTCACTTCGTGCTTCTAGGCCAAAGTCGTGCGTTCAGCGATATTTTTGCTTCGCATCGTGCAGTGCTTCCCTCGAACTTCATATGCCTCCAGCAACACCACCATTACCGCTGTGGTGCCTACACCCCTTCGAAGCCCTCCTAATCATTCTGCAATCCAAAAGAAGACACAATAGTCATTTTTAGCCTTACAACAAGACACGCTACAGCTCCTGCATGAGAAACACAGCGGACACCTTCACATTAACACAGATGGTTCATTTCCTTCTGCAAGCTCAGCAGGAGCAGTCGTTATTCCCGCGAAGTCCACCACCATGAATTCAAGGCAAATCGACAGCTGTAGAACTCGCCACACTCCGTGCTGCTGTAGAGTTCGTAATTGAAGAACCGTCACAGACGTGGTCAATCTCCTTCGACTCCAAGACCTTTCTCCAGTGCATTAAGTCGCAATGTCGTCATGGGCCGAATGAACAATTAGTCGCTGACATAAGACTTCTTCACCACTACGCAACAAGGAAAGGACACAACATAGCAAATCTGTGGATACCGGGCCATTGTGGTATCTACGAAAACGACCGTGCAAGTGAGGCCGCCCGATCTGCTAATGGTTTTCCCCACTGTGTAGCTATACTGTTATCCAGAACAGACGCAGCTCCAGAGCTTCGTGCACTCGCACGTGAACTTGCACACTGGAACTCGACGGAATTCACCAAGGAGGGTATCTACAGCTTGGATCCGAATCTACGGCTCCGCTTTCCGTCAGGACTACCTAGAGCTGAGGAGACGCTTCTGGGCAGCTTGTTGCTTGGCATAGCCTTCATGAATATGCACTCATTTCGAATCGGAATGGCCAAAAGCTTTACATACCATAACTGTAGCTGCGAGAAAAGAATCGCCCACGTTCTCTGTGAGCGTCCCCGCTTCAGTGCGCCCAGGAAAGAACTTTCAATAGTGTTACATAGTCTTGACAAATGTGATTTGTCGGAAGCAATTTTCCTGGGACACTGGCCGAGACCGACCTCAGCAAAGAAGGCTTTGAAAACGTTCTTGCGCTTCTTGCGGAGGACTGGTCTTAGAGACCGACTTTAAGCAGTGCCGTATTCTTCGTTCCATTTTACCTTTTATTTTTGTTCTTCTTTCCTTATTTTTTTTTTTGTAACATCTTTTTTCTATTACCTTTTATTCCCCCTACACTACTTCCCCAGCTCAGGCTAGCCGGCCAGTCTGATAACTGGTTAACCTCCCTGTCTTTCCGCCTAGTTCTGCTCCTCCTCCTTCTCCTCCTCCTCATACTCATATGTGAAGGAAAAGTCAGCAGCCAGATATGTTATGCAGGGTGAGCGGGCAGACAGCAAGTAGCCTAATGAAATGAAGCTTTCAAATGTGGACTCTATCCTTACATGAGCGACTGATGTTGCTTTTTTTTCTTAAGTAAATACAGTTTATGCTCTTGCATGCGTGCAAATACCCCAAGAAATCTCCGTGCGTGATACGAGTAAGTTCAACTGTGCTACAAATTGTAGCTGTTAGTGTATTAATATAATACATAATAATTATATATTAATAGTGTACCTACAATGTTTGTAATGTAATTAATTGTATGGTAGGGTAGGGTATGGTATGATATGGTATGGTATGGTATGGTACGGTGAAACGTTATTGAGGTCCTGCAGATCGTGAGTCTTCACGAAGCGGGCCGCTCCCACGTGGGAACCGGAAGCAAAGTTTCTCGGCCGCATCGTGGGCCTGCTGGACAGGCGAGAGTTGGTCAGCCAGAAGAGGGCTGCGGAGAGCTGCCTCCCATCTGGCCTAGCTGTTATCGAAGATAGAGCGGGACCGGGCACCCCAGAGCATGTGTTCTCAAGTGGATATTTCTCCGCAACCGCGGCAAGTACCATCGGTGTAAGTATATGAATAAATCATATGTAAGAGCGACGTATTGGGATATGTATTCTTTTGTAGTAGACGGTGCAAGTGCTTGAGCTCTATTGAGCAGCGGATGAGGAACGAAGTAGATTCTACGGCTGAGATAGTAGTGTTTAGTAATCTCGTTGTAGATGGAGGGCGTGTCCCTGTTCTCTGTCCTATCCTCGGTCTTCAGATTCGTCAGGGATAGCGCGGTGGACAAGTCTGCGCGGCGCCCCGTGAGCCGACTGGTTGACGTTGGGAGGAGCACCCTCTACATGACCTTGACGTGCGGGAAGCCAATAAATAAGGTTGTGCGTGATTCCCTTGCTCCCACAAGTCTAAGAGCCTGTTTGTGAACGGTACCTTTTTCAAATGCTCTAGCTGCAGGCCTTGAATGGCTATAGATAACATCCCGTGAGCTATACAGCAGGGCTTGTGCAATAGCCATTTGTTCAGCAATTTCCGGGCTCCTGGTTCGAAACGAGGCAGCATTGGTGATTCCCTGGTCATTATATATAGTAACGATGGTGAGCACCCGACGTCCCGCTCAAGAGGCGACATCCACAAAAGAGACCTGTCGCTGATCACTGCATTTGCCTAAGGAGGTTGGCCACCCTTGACCTCCACCTACTGCGATTATGATCTGGGGCATGTTCCTAGGTATGGGCGAAACCGTAATGTTCTCACGAATCGATGGAGGAACGTCAGAGAACTCCTGTATTACTCTATCGCGGTGATGTGCGTGTTCCTGCAAGATTGATTTCCCGGCCTTAGTTCTAGTGAGGCAAGTTAGCTGTACGCGTTCATAGACCTCTGCAATCTCTTGCAGTGCATTGCGGATACCAAGCTGCATTAAGCGCTCTGTACATGTGTATACAGGTAACCCGAGAACCCGCTTAGTAATTGTCCTAAGCTGTCCATTCAAATTATTCTGCTCTTCCCGTTTCCATGGATGCATGGCTGCCCCTTATGTAAAGTGACACAGACCCAAAGCATGCATTAGTGGAATGAGGTTATCCTCCTGGAGTCCGTGATGCCGATTTGATACCCTCCGAACTAAATGAACCGTACTTTTAGTTTTAGCAATTAGCTCGCCTATAGTCTTGTCATTTGCACCCTCTCACTCAACGATCGCGCCCAAGACCTTCATTGAAAGGACTCTGGGTATGCGGCAACCGTTTCTAGTATATAGGTTGATCTCTCTGTCTTCTAACGATGTACAACCCTTGGGACTTGGACCACCTTTCTTGGGACTACACAGTAGAAGTTGCGACTTCAAGGGGGAGCATTTGAGACCGGTGGGATCGAGATAGATTTCGATAGTGTCTATGGCCTTCTGTAAGGCTCCCTTAACCTGACCATCATTGCCTCCTGTGTACCATATAGTGATATCATCAGCATAGATGGTGTGTTTGATGCCTTCAATCTCGAGAAGCTTTTTGCTAAGGCCGACCATGGCGACATTGAATAAAGAGGGGGAAATTACCGCCCCCTGTGGCGTGCGCCTTTTGCCAAATTCGAGCAGCTGTCATACGAGATCAGCCACCCGGAGGGTAGCCTTCCTATCCACAAGGAACGATCTCACGTAGTTGTAAAACCTCTCACCCAGATGGAGCCGAGATATCGAGGCTAGGATATGGGAAAGTAGAACGTTATCGAAGCCCTTATCAAGATCAAGTCCTAAAACCGCCTGCGTGTCGCTAGAGTCGTTGTCTATGATTTCATGCTTAATCATTTTCACAGTATCCTGTATGTATAGGCCCGCTTTGAATACTATCATACTATGGAGGTAAATGTCGTTATTCTATAAGAACCCGCAGAGTCCATTGAGGATACATGCTCTGCCACCTTACCCACAGGGCTCGAGTTGTCAACGCTAGGTATTTTACCAGGTTTCGGGATCAGAATTGCGAGAGCAGTCATCCAAGGCAATCAGACTGTTCCATTCCTCGAAATTTTATTAATTTCCTTTGTCAGGTATGCGATTGATTTATCATCCAGATTTCACAACGTCTTGTTGGAGATGCCATCCTGCCCCTGTGCGGATCTACTATTGAGTCCATGTAGAGCCCTACGATTCTCCTGAACGCCAAACTCCACTTCCAGGTAAGAATTGGCCTGGCCCTAGTAACCTGGATGCACGGGAGACCGGCCTTACCCGACTGGGAGATATTTGTCAGCAAGCGTACGGATTAACTCATCCACGGAGGTCATTCGTGTGGCCTCATGTATGGTTCCATCAATGACATGACTTTCATTAGACTTAGTCTCGTCAGGCAGGTGCTTAAGCAAGTTCCAAGTTATACCTTTACGCAACTGGCCATCTGTAGAATTGCAAACCTTGTCCCACTGCTGTTTAGAGAGGGTTGTACAAAGTGCCTCAATGTGTTTGTTGTAAAATTTGTAAAACAAGACAATTTCAATAATCAAAATTGGAGGAAATCTGGTACAGATGCAAGAACACCCGTGTACTCTACTTTGGGTGCACGTTAACGAAGCTCCGATTGGTCGAAATTAATCCTGAATGCCGTATTATTTGTAACTATAAGGGGGTAGGTTTTCTAACATCTGAAATCAATTCACGGTCTCTAATATGTGCCGTAGTGGAGGCCTCACGATTAATTTCGACCAAATGGAGCTTCGTTAACGTGCACCTAAAGCAGAGTACACGAGCGTTCTTGCACCGGTCCCAATCGAGCTTCCTTCAATTTTGATGATTAAAATTTTACAATATGACATTTTTTTAATCTGTAAAGAGCAAACTAATTATAGCGTAAGGTTATTGCAAACTCTTTTCTATTTCTGCAATCACCCTTCCAGGATTGGTAAAATATTTTTCGGCCACCCCCACTTAGGTGGTTTGTCACGCGTCGTCAGAAAAACCACCAATGCTCCTCATTTGACATGACATGCGTGCGTTGATTATGCATGATTAGGCTGAATAAAAGAAAATAATTATTTCCGATTCTATGCCCTTTGCTCCATCAGCCCTCCGCATTTGGTCAAAAGTTCTCGGGCTGCGCCCACTTTGTCTGCCACGCAACGTCACAATACCGCGAAGACTCAGCGCGTCAAAGTGGCGTGTACGCATTAATGACGGATTAATATGCCGAAGAAAACCGAATCTTTTTTTTTTCGGGATAGCCGAAGATTTCCCCATTCCGAAATGAATAGAAGATGGGTGCGTGTGGATTGCTCTGGCACTGGCTATTCGGAACTACAGGGAAGGATCGATTTATTTGCGTATAATAAACATTTCCGCGTGGCAGTATAACGTTGTCCAGGCCTTTGGGCACGTAGTACACGGCATCGCTTTGCCACATTTTCTTCGCTGAGAATCCGCTTTCCCTTTCCGTTGCACGCCACTGCGATTTTCTACCACACACTGAAAGCTAAGCAAGAAGAAGCGGGCCAATCGCAGACGCCTTCACGAGCCTTCTGATCAGGTTATCTTGTTTCACTGTGCAAACCCGGCCCCACCGAAACCCTATCCGCTCCTGCTTGCTTCTCGCCTCTGGCCAGCCAATTAGACAAGAAAAACCTGTCAAGTAAGGCGATGCTATTAGCTTTGAATGCAAACAAAAGTGACCTACTATAAACGAAGAGAGCATTTCATTTGCATGTTCAAACAACGCTGCGAGTGACCACCCGATGTTTGCGTTGGCGGTTACGTAAATTTGACAATAGAGGATTGGAATAAAGACAGCTTGGAAAAGTTTTACCTTATGGCGCCCCCAATCCTATGCGCTAGTTGCATAACTTTCCCAGCTATACAATTGTTTCTACCATGGCTGACCAATAAAAAAAGGTAAGGTGCCTTCCGTTCTCACCATATTTGGGCAAACTGAATTTGAATAAATATATATACTAGCTCCCCAGCGGTGAGAATTACTTCAGAACAAATATTTACAGTTACCGCCTGTACGAATAGATGTCCGATCGAAAACAGTAGCCCTATAAGGCCAAACTATTCTAATGTGTTTTTATTACAATCTCCTGATGTCAAATTTATGTAACCACCAGGAGCAGTGACCAGCATAGGGAAGTGACTGGGAGCGTTGTTTGAATAGCCCAATCAAACACTGTCATCGTTTATAAGGGGTCACTTTTGTTTGCTTTCACAGTGGCTAGTATTGTCTACCTTGACAGGGTTTTCTTACCTGATTGGCTGAAAGGAGGCGAGGAGCGTGAAGAAGGGGAGAAGGTTTCTGTATAGCCGAGCTAGCCCAGTGAAAGTAGATGACATGATGACGAGCGTGGTGTCTTTGTCTGCGATTGGAAAGCTTCCCCTGGCTTAGCTTGGGGTGTCTGGTTGAATGTTGTGACGGCGTGCAACGGAAGGTTAAAATGTTGCTAAAATGTGTCCTAAGCGAAAAAAAAGTAGGCATAGAGATGTCGTATATGAAGGCAATGACAATGAAGGCAAAGACAATGAAGGCACTGTTGAAATTTTTACGTTAGACTGGCCTATAGGAGAGACTGCAATGACGTCCACAGACCTTTGCTACCTTTTTTCATTTCTTTGCTTTTTCCTCTCCACTGTTCTTTCCTACTTTCATTTCCCCTTTCCCCCAGTGCAGGGTAGCAAACCAGACCCTTATCCGGTTAACCTCCCGGCCTTTCCCATCCGGTTTAACTTATGCTTTATCAAACTGCTCGCTTCCTCCTTAATTACTGTCCTAGTAGCAGTATTCTCGTGTAACTGCGATGCCGTCACACTTTACAAAAGAAAGAAAGAAAGAAAGAAACAAAGAAACAAACAAACAAAGAAGTACTGCCAGTTTCTTAGTTGACCTATCTGGCGCATTCGTTGCACGACATGAGACCATGGTAGCTCTTCCCGACTGGCTCGTGAAGCGACCTGCAAGAGCAATCCGGCTAGATTCATCCCTTTCATACGACTAACACTTAAGGAAATTTGAGTACTTGCTCGGCCTACAGTGCTTTCTTTTTCTTCAGGTAAGATCTGGAAAATTGCGATTGGTATGTCGGAAATGGCAGCCCATTCCAATCAGTTAAAGTGCACCGGCATGTAAATAACTATACAGAGTTTCCTTGCAGCGTACGTCCTTGAAAGTGAGATTAATATATGCTTGTTTTCTCCATGAACTAATCGAGCAGCTTCATCCGCACTGTCATTGCCGATAATGCCACAGTGGCTCGATAACCGCTAAAAAGAACCTGGTGTCCTATCTCAGCCAGGTTGTGGATTATTTCTTTAATCACAAATGCAAAAGATTCACGTTAACGGCGAAGCAAGGCTTACAGTAACACTGCAGTGCCTCCTTGGAGTAGCAGCAAATCGACCATTTGTGTGGTTGTCCGCAATCAAAGAAATGGTGACACAAAGGGCTACAAGTTCAGAAGCTGTAGCTTTCTAACAGCTGTCGCAGTTATTAGAGAGCGATGGTGGTTCCTTTTGTTGGGATGTTCAACTGCTGAGCTATAGCTGAACCGTCGATTTGTATATGTGCATTTACTCGCTTTACGTCTACTACAAGACGAGCCATTAGCTAAGCTGTTTCAGAGCTGGCAAGGAGAACTGTGCTTTCTCCTGTACAACAGGTATAGTGAGGTGGACTTTGGATTGAACGAGACACCAAGGAAGCATCGAAGGTACCGCTAGGAAAGAAGCAATATATGCTACGGACTCACGCTCAACTGTACCATTGGTCTTCAGAAAATTTATCAGCTGATGCGGAGTACGGCTCCGTGTCGTCCCTGGCACCTGACGCGTTTTCTCACTCCGTCGAAGCAGTTGCCGATAATAGAGAGAAACCTCAGTAGTGGCTTAATAAAGTTGCTAATTCATCACCGTGACATAGGTAACGGCAATTCTTCACACAATCGTGAAAAAATCCATCAAAACAGAAGGACTGGCAAAATTATGTCGATGATGGAAATAATGTTTTCCAGTAACCAGCTTTATCCTCGTTGGTGCAAAAGCCTATAAAAGAAAAAAGAACAAAATAATTCCGTGCAGAATTTAAGCGTTAGCAATAGTCAAGAATAGTACCGAAGTTTTACACCAATGAACCTTGATGACTTTATTTATAAAGCAATTCAAATGCACGCGTCGTACTCTGCATGCTTGTAGCACGCACTCGTGCTCTTTTTACCTGAAGTCTGCCTAACTGCATAAAGAATTATATATACAAATCTAAGCAAGTTTCAGCAATATGGCTAAAAATGTTCTATTGCCAACCATGCATGCCATCGGCATTCTAGTGCCAAAATTCAGTGCAGGAGCTAAAAAGGAAGGTAAGTTGCAAAGAAGCGAAAGAACGCGATTGGCCGAGTTTCATACGCTCATTTAGATGCTCGAAAGCTCAGTGTTGTTTGCTTTTATCTTTCAATGGATATTTCGCTTAACAAGAGTAACCTTTGTAGTGCCGCTCAGGATTAACCTTAGGTTTTTAAACGTTCGCTCTCTTTCGGCACTGAACGAGTATGGACAAAGAACAGGAACAAACTGGTCCTTTTCTAAACAAAATCTCGACATATCTTTTCAAGCGTATACCCCTGTTTGTTTCAAATGCAAATGCCTTACGCTACCTTGACTTTCTGCTTGAAATCGCATTCATCTTCTGCTTTGTGTACCTAATCCTTCAAATCCTTTTCAGCAAGCGCATTGAACATTGTTGAATTTGTTCCGGTATTCATCCGCTGCTGCTGTTTTTTCAATTTAACGCTGCTGCTATAACTTCATCGACGCCCTCTGCAGCCGGGTAAAAGCTAACACCGCTCCTAAAACAAAACAAGAAAGCAAAGCCATTTGTTGTCTCTGCAGTTTAGTTTACTTGCTAGACAATGCGGGTAAATACTCTACTTCGAACAGAAAACATTGGACGTGGGATCACTGATCAGACAAGTTTCGTTGTTTCCCTAAGTCAAGTGCGTTTTTCAACACACCTGCTGTAAGTCTGGTTCGTCAAAGGTACAAGAACGAATAATGAGAACAGCTACGCTTATGAAGATTAAGCAAGGTTTCTATCTTGTGCGGATAATGAGAATTCAAGTTCTTTCGCAGAGAATATAGAACAAAGGATTCAAATTGTCTTAATTTTGGCACCGCGAATTGGAAACATTTTCAGTGACTCATTAAACTAACCATATATATAACAGAACGTCAGGAGGTATTGTTCCGGAGTGTCAGTCAGATTAATCGTTTAGGAACATATCGTTTTCTTTTTCTCAGAGCGCAATTATTTTGGACAGTGATGAGCAGAGGGCACGGCTCATATAGCTTGTAAACGTTTTTTTTTTTATGTTTCATGCGACAGGGAAAGAAGAGTCAGGCTCAACTTTTTTTTCTCCGCCACGCAATGTGTAACGCTCGGAAAGTGACGTAATTCTCCTGTGAGCTATCGAAAACAACGCATGAGATTTCAATCTGTGGAATAGCGTGGCTAAAATGAACCTGTCGCGGTACGTCCTTTAATAGCGGTGAAATTCGTGACCGCCGCGCCACCGGTATACGCAGTGCTGCCAATCAGACGGGAGGCACCGCGTCCCGCTCTGTGGAGGCTGATATGGGCTGATGCCGCGTTTTATTGAAGTGTTTTGATGGCGCGCTGTATATTGAAGGGCGCTTGTTGAACCTGCAACTGCTGGCGACAGCCTGCATTTCTTTCAGGTCGCAGTGACGAGTGCGAGAGATTGTAATGCACAGTATTACTCGTTTTACGCGTAAAACTTAGAGGGACATCACGATGCGCCCTTTGCCTGAGAACATCGATGGTTCCTGTTGACTTCTTGTTTAATAGTTCCGTGTTTCTTCTTTCACTTGCGTATAAAATTCAGCTGCGCTGTCGTAACTAATCAATTCACGCGTCCACTGTGACCAAATGCGTGAAGTGAGGGATTGGTGATATAATGCTATTTCTAGCACGGGATGACTTGTAACTTTAAGCGGGCATTTTTGTTGATACATATATTAAGCGCCGTCTGTTATTGCTATCAGTAGGTCTTTAGACAGCGCTGAATGCGAAAATGAAAACTGCGTCGTGTAATATATGCATCCTAGGCGGCTATTAATAGTATTAAACTTCCGTCTTTACTCGAACGTAACGCGAGCACGATTGTAACGCTAGGGTCGACTTTCTAGTCAAGCGAAAGAAGAGAAATGAAAACGCGAATGTAACGCGATATGAAAGGAAGAAGAAATGGCACCTTTATTCAAGAAATCACAATTAGGATATAAGTTCTCTTGGGCGATCCTTTTCAGAGATAGGTTCACTTTCGCAATATTTCGGGTGACTCGATCGTCCCCGAAGGTGTCCCCGACAAGGGTGTTTAAGGGGGCGGGATACTTTGAGGGGATCGTTGCCGGGACGAGCCAAGCCTCGCGAAAGCGAAACTATCTCCAAAAGTGGTCTCCCGAGAATCACATCATCTCCGAGCTTGTTTGAGATTAAGTACTTCTTAAGAGGCCGCAAAACCATTTAATTTTGGGACACTATACCAGGTCACTAAGAGGTCCACAGAGCCTTTCCGGCCGGCCTCGGATGTAAAGAGGGCTTTCCGTTAGTCTTGGCATCCCTGAATCGTTGACCTCGAGCCGCTGAGTCACGAAGAAGTTTCCCACCCTCTCGGCCGTCAAAATTTCTCGCCTCTCGAAGCGGGTGTCATCTCGAATGGGCTACGTTGCCATAACGTCACGAATAAACGTAGCCGAAGCGCGAAAGGCCACAGGGTGCAGCAGCACTCTAACTGCAACATCAGTCACAAGCACAGCGAAAATGGCGTCGATTTCAGCAAAAACCAAGTTCTGACTTCGATCGACTTGTTTACAGATTGGATCAGGACGTACAGGTTGCCAACATAACGTAAACACCGTGGGATGTAGAATATTTGCTTAAGATGATCAATTTTCGTGTTATTTGAATGTATACGCGACGATGTACACAAAAATGCTAGAATTAAGAGCATCTATAACTGTCCTGCCTAACTCAAGCAGTCTAGGTCACTGTTTCTGACCACCCTATTTCAATGTAGATTCCAACAAATAATCATCATCATCAGCTAACTGCGTATAGTTACCCACAACAACGCTGACGTGTTCACTGCTCCTGTTTGAGAATATGTTGTGGATACTGGTGAATAGTAATGCAGATTATTATAACCACAATGAAATAGTTCTTGTGCTAAGCATTTGCACTACTTTTTGTTTGCGATATCCTTTATACTCGTGGCACCATCGAGTCGTGCTGTCGTAGTATCGATGGCACCTGCGGGGCTCGGACGTGGAAGGTTAAAAGAGAGAGAGATAAAGGCAAAGAAAAAACAGGGAGGGTTAACCAGAGGATATCTCCTGTTGGCTACCCTGTACCAGGGAAGAGGAAATGGGTGCGAAACAAAGAAAAAGAAGAATAGAAAAAAAGCAGACAATACACAAACTTTCCAAGAATGGCAAGGGACGAGAATAGGAAGTTCCACAGAGATGTTCCACATACGCCCGCTATAAGCCTCAGCGGCACTGGCTAACGCTTTCGACGCTAAGTCTAATACACATAAATACCCAAGATACTGGCGGATTTATAGGCGTCGGCACAGCACAATTGCTAGTTCAGTGCACATGTAATGCGGAGGCTGTGTGTTCGGTTATCTGGCGGCAAGTTATCTTTTGGTCCCCTTTATATCTTCCTCATTATTTTCAATATTCCTGGCTCAGGCACAGCTGATACCCACTGTGCGTTCATTGGCTTCATTGTTTACTGATTTTGCATGGAACTAAATGTTATGTTAGTTGTGAAACAGCCAGGAACCTGAAAAGGGAAACTACGTACTACAGGCGAAGATACATTTTTTGTGGCAAGCTGTCGTCTAACGGAAACGGGCGTTGGCTTGCCTGACTTGTTTCGTGGCCAGTTTCATCATAAAATATAAGAGAAACATGCACGCCAAGCACGTCCCATACGGCAGGAAGCTTACAGTCAAAAGCAAGGTTATTGCAAGCAGGAAAACAAGAATAGGGAGGATTGTTCGAGTGTGTGCGGAAGGGAGACACCTCTGTCAGTTTGCTGCTGATGATTCGTTTGCAAAATTTGCTTCTGGTCCCAAGGTGTCGCGCATTGACATCGCTATTTGCCGGTGTCGTTTTACATTGCAGTAACTTAAGTTGAGTAAGGCCGTTGGCATGGAGATAGCTGCTTGTGTGCGTTCTTCTCGTTACATTGAATTTCCGAAGGCCCTGCCCGATGTCTCCTTCAAGACTCAATCACCGTCAGTCATTTTTTCTCGTGGCTAGTCCTGTTTTTGATCAGGTTTTAGGAGAAGACGAAGAAGTGGCTCTTGTGTGGAACCCCGTTTTCTACTGTTCTCATTTTGCGAGTATTTTTGCGTGTTTTCGGGAAGCGCCGCTTCCGAGACCTTCGGCGATGGAAGCGGAGTCAGCTAGACGTCCAGAGGAGACCGACGTCACAGCGTCGAGCGCTCCGAGGAAGCGCAATCATCTGATGAGCGACACAGGCAGCGAGGACACCCTGCTGTACTACTCTGCTTCAGAAGATCTGTCGGATGACGGCGATTACTTGACAGTTGTGAGGCAAAAAGGAAAGAGGAGAATCGTCACTGCCTCCTCGTCTTCAACAAGGACGACGGCGGCAGCAAAGGCCCATGACACGGCTCATACCATTCTCTTCTTACCCGTGACGCCGACCGACAACCTGAATCGGCTAAACAGGCAAGCCGTACCTGTAACACTAGAGGCTGTTGTTCCAAATGAGATCACGGATATGAGAGTTAACACCCGTAAGAACATTCTCGCGGTTGATGTCAAGAACAGAGCAGCATTGGATATCTTGAGTACAGTGAAAATGCTGGGCAAGATAAATGTTCGCACCATAATACCACAGGACAGCAATACTATATCAGGTGTGATTTATGATGTAGATGAGTCAATCGACGACAACGATCTGCCTATTTTGGTCAAACCCGCCACAGCAGATGTTCCTATTATTGAAATCCGTCGCCTAGGAGATTCACGCTGTGTGAGGATAACTTTCAAGGGAGGTAGCTTGCCGTCCCACGTGAAAGTTGGATTTTTTCGTCATCCAGTGCGACCGTTCGTTCCAAGACCACTTCAGTGTCGTAATTGTTTGAAGATCGGGCATGTCAGCGGCATATGCAAAAATTCGACCGTATGCGCGAGATGTTCTGAGCAGCACAGTGCAGATGCTTGCCGTGCGACTCACTTCAAATGTGCCAATTGCTCCGGTCCCCATGAAGCATCGTTGAAAGACTGCCCGAGACACAAGACAGAGCGGAAAGTCCTCAAACAAATGGTGAGAGACAACTCAACTCACAGAGCGGCCGCCGCCAAAGTACGACGGCGTAGTGTCCGCCGTCACCGTAGACGATCCTCGTCTACTAGAAATGCTGATACCGTCGCAAGACAGCCGATACTTCCTGAGGCTGGTGCTCCCAAGGCGCTCACCCACACTAACAACACGGTGTCTGATGACGCAGTGAATACCTCTACTGCAAACGACTGGCCTGCACTTCCGACATTAAGTCCACCAGCCCAACAAAGGTCGACGGTGGACTACCGACGAACCAATGAGGGCACAGATCACGTGCGAGGTCAAGACAAGCAAGTAATCGCCATAATAAGATCTCTAATGAATGTCATTCGCGTGTTGTTAAACGACATGCAGACGCCATCTGCTCGAGGTGCACTACAAGTGCTGGACGGCCTGGATCCGGTTCTTGCGAGCCTCGAGTAGCAAGCACAATGGCTCTACCGCATCAGCCGTTCTTCAGACAAGTCAAGGAAGCATCTATTATGCAATGGAATGCCCGTGGCCTGAAATCCCGCAGTGATTTTCGCTATTACGTTTTCACCAATCGATTCCCCATTGTTGTCGTCTGTGAACCGAAGCTACAGACACCCGTCCGGATCTCAGGCTATGAACCTCATGTGTCATCGACTTGTACTGACATTAGCAAAGTGACCATCTATATACGGTGTGAATTGACTTATGTTGTTCATCCAGTGCGGCCACATGACACTAATCAGTATGTGTGTTTGACCGTGAAACAACAAAACCTTGCGTTTACTTTAGTGGGCGCTTACCTTTCTCCATCAAGTCGTTTTGATAGGCAGAGACTGAGTGACATTATAGATGCGACACCTGGTCCATAGATTGTTGTTGGGGAATTCAACGCGCATCATTCTCTTTGGGGAAGCAACAAGATAAATTCGAAAGGAAGAAACCTCGTGTCCTTTGCTTGCGACCATGAACTTTGTTGTCTAAATGATGGCAGTCCTACGTTTCTGCGCGGCCGGACATACAGTAGTTGTTTAGACTTAGCATTTGTTTCGCGATGCCTCACTCGCTGCGTCCATTGGTTCGCAGATATAGAAACCCACGGAAGCGACCACATTCCTACCTACCTGCAGATAAAAGGCCTCACCAAATCCGTTCCATCAAATTTTAAACAAACAATAGATTGGCCCGTGTTTAAATCCCTTATGGAAGACTCATGCCACGAAGGCATTTCGTCCACACTAGAATTTGAGATCGCCAAGGCTATGCAGGATGCTATGCGCTCATTTCGGCCATTAGAAAAATACACAGATTTTGATTCGGAAATGCAGAGCCTCCGTGCAATCCGCCGGCGAGCGGAGCGACGGTACCGACGGACTAAATCACTCTACGACCTTAGAGAGGCCAGACGCATTCAAAAGAAAATTCAGCGTCGTCTTGCTGTACTGCACAATCAACGCTGGAAGTCGTTTTGTGAGTCTCTCGACCCACGTAAACCTCTGTCGGTTGTCTGGAGAACAATCCGTGGTCTTCGAACAGCTCCTCAACAGCGTCGTCCATTTAAGTCTCTAGCCCTACATCAAGGACGCCGAGAAGTCGAGGTGGCCGAAGATTACTGCGCAAGGATCGCGGGTCCGGCGCTCACGTATTCACCTTGCGCACCTATTCCCATTGTGCCCCCTTGCTCCCGGGATCCTCGTATGGACGCTGCTTTCTCCATCGAAGAACTGGAGGCCGCACTTGCTGGTTGCAGGCGATCTTCGTCACCAGGACACGATGGCATCACATACTCTGCGCTTGTAAACCTTGGTCAAGAGGCCAGAGATGCCCTTCTTGGCCTATACAACGCATCATGGCGTGACGGCTTGGTCCCTACAACGTGGAAATCCAGCCGTCTTGTTCCACTCCTCAAGGCTGGCAAATCCCCGTTGGAATTGTCATCTTACCGTCCAATAGCACTGGCCAGCTGTGTCGGCAAGGTAATGGAAAGAATGATACTTGCTCGGCTAGAATGGTACTTGGAATTCTACAACGTCTATCCAGAGGTAATGGCTGGTTTTCGACGTGGCCGCTCGTCAATAGATAGCGTTATCGACCTGGTAACATACGTACAACACCAGAAACATCTGAAACGAATCACTGCGGCCCTATTCCTTGATGTTAAAGGTGCGTACGACAATGTAGATCATCAGGCAATTATGGACGCCTTAGAAGCTGTAGGGATTGGTGGACGCACCTTTCGCTGGATATGCAACTATTTGCATGGAAGATCTTTCTTTATTTTGACTGAAGACGGACCAACGCCATCTAGCTATACCAGTCGTGGTGTACCGCAAGGCGGAGTACTCAGCCCTACCCTTTTCAACCTGGTGCTCGTTGGTCTCGCTGATTCGTTACCGCAAACTGTACAGCTCTCCGTATATGCAGACGACATTTGCATATGGGCTTCAGGCGTGACACGTGTACAAGTCCGCGCACGACTTCAGAAAGCCTCAACGGCTGTGTCAAGATACCTAAGAAGACAAGGCCTGGAGCTTTCTGCTGAGAAATGTGCAGTCGTTGCTTTTACTCGTAAATCGATGTCCCCGTATGCTTTGCGGATTAATGACCAACTCATACGATATAGACGAACGCACCGATTTCTTGGCGTCATCATTGATAGAGACTTGTCTTGGAGCCCTCACATCTCGTACATGACGAAGCGTTTGGCCGCCATTGTGGACCTTCTTGCATTTCTCGGCGGGAAGTCCTGGGGCGCAACAGTACCGTCAATGTTGCAACTATATCAAGCACTGTTTTTGGGCTTCCTGCGGTACAGCTTACCTGTCATAGGTAATACTTGTACTACGAATATTCGCAAACTCCAGAGCGTGCAAGCCCAAGCACTCAGGACTTGTCTCGGTCTTCCCAAAACAACGTCATCGATTGCGACAGTGGCCATAGCCAGAGACGCGCCTTTGACAGTCTACATTGATACAGATGTCCTGAGAGCGCACATCCGACACCTGACTCGGATTCCCTCACACCATCTTGCTTGCTTGCCAGCAAAAAGGTCACTTTCAACTTTTGCTAAAACTATTGTAAGATATCAGTCGTACTTGCCATCAGAATTTACGCCCGCTTCACGATTGTCAGATCCATTGTGGTGTCTGCACCGGCCGCAAGTGCAACTGACAATTCCAGGAGTCAGAAAGAAAGCTGGAGCGCCATTACAAGCTTTGAAGCAAGCAACTTTGGAGCACATTCACAACGTGCACAGATTCCGGAAACATATATACACAGATGGCTCAGTAAAACTCAACAGCGCTGCTGCTGCAGTCATCATCCCGGCACAATCTGAGGAAATCAAATTAAGAACTTCATGTGTGACCACATCGACGGGTGCAGAACTCGCGGCGCTCCGTGCTGCACTTGATTTCATTAAGCAGAAACCACCGCAACAATGGACAGTCTTCAGTGACTCCAAGGCAGCCCTTCAGTGCATACGAAGCCCAATGCGCCACGGACCCAATGAACAACTGGCCTCAGAAATTCGGCACATATATCATCAAAGCTATGATAAGGGTCACAACATAATCTTTCAGTGGCTTCCAGGACACTGTAACATCAGCGGGAATGACCAAGCCGACGAAGCCGCCCGATCGGCACATGAAAGTGGTCAACGAGTTTTCATTCCGCTTTCGCGAACAGACGCTGCGGCTGGGCTGCGATTGATGTCCCGTGAGTGTACTTTGCCCCTGTGGGACTCAAATGTTTTCACCATGTGTCGGTTGCGTTCGTTGTCTCCGGACATACGGATGCACCTCCCGCCTGGATTACCACGACGTGAACAGACCATGCTTTACCGTCTGTGGCTAGGCGTTGCCTTTACAAACGCCTATGCTTTCCTCATAGGAATGGCTAACAGCCCCACGTGCGACACATGTAACATCGACGAGACGCTCGCACACATTATCTGTGTCTGCCCGCGATACAGTGCTGAGAGACAAGTGATGTGCAGGGTACTGGACCAGCTGGACAATCGTCCACTTTCAGAACTAAAAGCTTTAGGCCAATGCTCCGAAAGAACATCCGCGTTGAAGGCCTTACTCGCGCTATTAACGTTCTTGCGGTCTACGGGGCTTCACGACAGACTCTAAGAATGCCGCCCCCTACCGTTCTGTAGTGTACGCGCTTTGTTCGTGCTTGTCTCCCTTTCTTTCTATCTCCCCCTTCCACTCTATTTCTCTTTTTATCCCTCTTAACCCTTCCCCCTGCGCAGGGTAGCCAACCGGAACTACCTCTGGTTAACCTCCCTGCCTTTCTCTGCATTATTTTCTCTCTCTCTCTCAGGTTTTACATAGCTAAGGAAGTCAGAGCTGGTTATGGAACGTAAAAAACACTATAATTCGGCTGGCAACGCTGCTCTTGGGCAAATAATTACTTCATCATGTATCGAAGGAAAACTCATGGTTACGAGGGAAATTTTCAGTTTCCAATTTTCGCGTTGATGGTGAATGAGTGTTATGGACAATGCGCGGAAATTGTCACTTTAAATTCTTAGTTCGCAAAAGGAATATCTTCACGTTGTTTTCTGCCACAGAAACACGGCGTTATAGAGGCACGGTGATATCCCTTCGTAATATTCTAGTATGATCGACGTTGTTCTCTAGGAGCCCACTTATGCCGAGGTATTACTACTTTCAATAATTTTGGAATAATGTGTGTCAGATACTCGTCTTCTCTGTAACTTTAGAGTGATAGCATTTGTGCTCTCTGAAATATATTCACGGCTCAATGCACTAGGCTATTGGGAACGGAAAGAAAGTGTACTATCGCGCTTAGAATGAGCTACAACGCGAAAGCGGGTAGCAGAGTGGTCTCGCGTTGTAACTCATACTGTGTGCGTTAGTGCTCCGAGGATACATTGGACGTGGCAGCCGAATTCAAACAGGGTCGTGCTGGTAACTTCGCGCGTAGGCTGATAGCCGTAAGCCTATTTTAGAAGCATGAACACTGATAAACGTACAAAAAAGCCACGAAGTAGATGTTTACAGTGCCTGACGTTTTGACATATGCGAAGGAACTACAGCGCATAGGCATCTTTCTATTTCATCTCCTTCAAAATGTGGCTGCAGAAATTAGGATTTCCCCTGAGGACTCGCGATCAGACATGAAATTGTCAAAAACGCACTAAATGTCATGTGTTGTCATGTAATTTTTAATGTACTGACGTTGTAGATTATGCCCAGTCATCTCATAGAGGAGCTCCGAACGGTTTTGATACCCAAACGAAACCTGACGTAGCAAGATAACTCTATTTCCGTGCTATATAGCGATGGCACACAGTTATTGGTCTTTTTCTAGGTCTCCACCTATCTTCGACATGCAATGGATTATTCTTTAAAGCTGCGAGTGCCATAAAAAGCTTCCCGCCCTGATCTGACATAGTTGTGACACATGTGGCCTGCGGTGGCATTTAAGAAGGCTTACTTGTTCCGCATTGGAGAAAGAGCCCCGCGTATGTGCGACTCTTGCGGAAGCAAATAAACTGTTGAACACGTTTTGGGCCTATGTTCCCGGCACAACGTAGAGCGTGCAACTCTCCAAACAGCACCAAACCGGCTATAGCCAAGATTATTTTTCGAAACGGAGATCCTTAGAACGCAACCATGCGAGTCGCTGACGCAGGAAGCCACGAGAGCAATGCTGCAGGAACTCAAGTCGGCCTGTCTATGCGACCCTTTATAGACTTGCTGGGCACCATTACGTATGCTCGGAACTATTGCGCTTTCTCTCCCCTTCATTCTTCCTTATTTCTTCTCTCTTTTCGTCTCTCTATCCTTCTACCCCAGAGGAGGGTAGCAACCCGGATGGGCATCTGATTAAATACGCGTACGATTGCATTCTGCATCTGGTGTTTAACATCTTTTTTGCCCTTGTTGCGGTGCCACACCTACACTCTACCACATCACCTGGGAGTGCGAACGCAACAAAGCATTCCACAAACACGAACACCCGAGTGCGGGGCAATGGGAGAGTCGGCTCACCAGCAGCGAGCTCACGGCCCAAAGGGCCCTAGTGCAGCACGCGAGCGATGCAGCACGACTCAGTGGAGCCTTGGAATAGGGGCCCACCCTTGCCGAAGAGAAGTCTCAAGTCGCCAGCGCCAAGAAGATGAAGACGACGGAGACCTCGTAACCGCGAAACTCTTAAAAGACTCAATAAATGTTTTCACTCACTCACTTAACATCTTTAAGAAGTCCGATCATATATCACGCGATGTTTCCAATCCCGACGCGCACCCGTAGGACCTTTACGCACGTAAATGCAGATGAAGTCGCGGAGTGTACAAAGGAAATCTTCCTCCTAAACGTAAACACCGGGATGTTTGTCAACTCCCCATTGCCGAGCTCATGGAGCCAGCGAGCCTTATAAATGGTTGCTGGGGCAGAGGTCCTTTGCTGATTTATGTTTCTTGCTCGCCAGGCTAAAAAACGGGCAAAGGAAGAGGTGACGTGAAGGTTTACAGCTGTGATCGAACTTGAAGGAGTGCCATGTTTCCACATCGGAAATCACACAGATGCGCTTATCACTTTTCTTATCAAGAAGAACAGTTGGAGAACTTGTGCGTCCAACCCTTAGAAAAAACAGACAGACAGACAGACAGACAGACACACAGACAGACAGACAGACAGACAGACAGACAGACAGACAGACAGACAGACAGACAGACAGACAGACAGACAGACAGACAGACGGACGGACGGACGGACGGACGGACGGACGGACGGACAGACAGACAGACAGACAGACAGACAGACAGACAGACAGACAGACAGACAGACAGACAGACAGACAGACAGACGGACGGACGGACGGACGGACGGACGGACGGACGGACGGACGGACGGACGGACGGACGGACGGACGGACGGACGGACGGACGGACGGACGGACGGACAGACAGACAGACAGACAGACAGACAGACAGACAGACAGACAGACAGACAGACAGACAGACAGACAGACAGACAGACAGACAGACAGACAGACAGACAGACAGACAGACAGACAGACAGACAGACAGACAGACAGACGGACGGACGGACGGACGGACGGACGGACGGACGGACGGACGGATAGATATATAGACTTATTATAAAAGTAAAAATTAAGTTAGGCGGTTTTACGCGCCAAACCCACGAACTGATTATGATGCACGCCGTAGTGGGGGACTCCGGAAGTTTTGGCCACCTGGGGTTCTTTAAACAGCACCTAAACCTAAGCACGCGGGTGTTTTCGCATTTCGCCCCCATTGAAATGCGACCTCCGTGGCCGGTATTCGATCCCGCGACCTCGCGCTTAGCAACCCAACACCATTGCCACTAAACAAGCACGGTGAGTCGCATTGATATCAACAGCTTTATCGCAACTTTATCAACAGCTTGCCGCTTCATGTTGCAACTCGTCGTAATGTGAACGAATAAACGAACATAAACAAATAAATCTTCATATGGAAAAGAATTCTTTCGTTATGATTCGTTAAAACATAATATATATATATATATATATATATATATATATATATATATATACAATGTTTAAACGAATAATAACGGAAGAATTATTTTCCTCATGAGGATTTATTTGTTTATGTTCGTTCAGATTACGACGAGTTGCAACATGAAATGGCAAGCTGTTTAAGTTGTTAATCAAAAATTGCGGAAGAAAGTGTTGCAATAAACAGAGAAAACGAAATATTATAATTGCTCGAAGAAACATTCCTGACGATGCCGCATTTTCATGAGTAGAGCATACTTTTCTTGACCAACCTACAAGCCGGGCAACAGCACCCTGGTTTCGTTGGGATACACACTAGTAAAAAACTCCTAGTGTTCGTAACCTATAAAACAACCACAAAAGAAACGAACGAAAAAAATATTTCTGTGCACTGAGGTTGCCATTACTTTTTTTGGTGAGCAACATGATCTAATGTTCTTGATTGGTCAATTTCAGAATCGCATCTCAGCAATATGCGCGAGACTCCGAGCGCTCCTAGACAAATGCACTATTACAAAATGAAGAATGCCTTCGCGGTAAATTGCTATTACCATTGTAGCAACAAGACCTTCACTAGATCTATATCTTTACTCAGGGCGAGTAAAGAGGAAAAGCTCGTTCTGCTGAGCATTAGGCTAACGAAATAACGTTAATGTCGGTTGTGTGGAGCAATCCCCATCGCTTCGCTCACTGGCGAACTAATCTCTGCTGCTCGACAAGAAAACAAGATTTGGGAAAAGAAGCCAACAATAAATAACAAGCCAAATCTTACTACAAGTAGTGGTCTAATATAAGGAAGAAACGTATGAAAAGAAGAGGGATATCGCGGACTGGTTTTGAAAGCCAGATCAGTCTTAGTCCAGAGGTTTTGCTTGCTTTACTTTCTGTTTCCTTTTTTATTTTCTTGATATATATATATATATATATATATATATATATATATATATATATATATATATATATATATATATATATATATATATATATATATATATATATATATATATATATATATATATATATATATATATATATATATATATTGACACCGACTTTTTGACGTGCCTTCTGAATGGCATGTAACGGAAAACAGAACGATTACTTGTGAGAGCCCCGTTTCAACGGATCCCAGGCGAAGAAAGAGAGACAGAGAAAGAAATAGAAGAGAGCAAAAGCAGGAATGTTAATCATACGTGCGTCCGGTTTGCTACCCCACACAGAAGGATGGGGTACAGGGATAAAAAGAGCAATAGAGGAGATAGAACACAGTTTCGCGCACATTTGCAGGTTCGCACTAAGTCTAAACACGGTCCCCAAGACTTGTCGACTTGAGGTACTATAACAACATCTGTGCCATTGACGCGTACGGCCATGGTCCAAGGATCGTCATTTCCGAAAACGGTCTAGAGTCCAGCAGGTTCAATGCTGTCCGGAGAGCTTAACGTTCGACGTCGTACTAGAATCAGAGACATAAGATGTGTTCAATCTTTTCTATAGTTCCATAAGAGTCACATATGTGCATGTTCCGCATTACAATTCGGAAAGAGTAGGTTTTTGTAAATGCCACCCGGAACCAGAGGCGGCACAATACTGTCGTCTCAGAGCGGGAAACTTTTGATCGCACTTGTAGCTTTAGGGATGGATCAAGTCCGTGTAGCCGACACTGCGGCGTGCCTCAGTCAGGAGTATTGAGTCCCGTAATGTTCACTGTGACACTCATTAGACTAGCTGAAGCTTTACCTAAAACAATCCACCTATCGATATACGCAGATGGCATTTGCCTTTGGACTTCTGCGCTTACTCACAAGAGAATATGACAGCAAGAACAAATGAAATTGAAAAGGTTATCAGCACGCAAGTTTCTCTACATTTCTGCTGCCCGCTATCGTATGAATACTTTGGGGGCGGAATTTAAAAATATTTTTGCTCAAAAGTACCGTTTGCGGTTTTCTCATAAGTCGTAAACAATAGTAGATGAGACAGTTTTTCAGTGCCTTGAGTTGGCTGCTTTCTTTTTGTTTTTCTTGCTTGGCTTCACAAAGTCACACAACCGACGACGACAGAAACCGCAATCCGCGTGACATCAGTGGTCGATGGTGGGCCAGCCGCCATTGGGGACAGTAAGGGTCACGTGACGCATATCCGCCTTCAGGTGGAGCAATTGCCGACCTCGTCTGGCAGGCTAAAACCGCTTGTAACACCACGACCCGCTACCTCCACCACCCGCCACCGTCATCACCCCCCCCCCCCCCCCCCCCCCGATTTTCTCTCGCGTCTGGCTCGGTTTATTATCACAGTCGATACCCGCGAACAGCCACCGGATCAGCGCTGGCTTGGGACGTTCAAGAGACCTTACGAGGGAGCCGTGTCGACTTGGAAGACTCGTGAACCGCTAAGCAGTTGAGCCTTTTCAAGCTGCGTGTGTTTTCCATCGGCACGCTGGGCATGCGCATGCAAGAGGGGAAAGAAAAGTTGTTCGTTTGGAAATCCCTTTCGCGTCCCTACGAGACCAAAAGAAAGCTGTAAATGCTCTTCTCGTGGGATTGTTTGCTATGAAAGTTCATTTGGTCGTTTTTGCTCGACCGCCTTCACCCCACAGCTAGTCGGTGCCGCCGAGACGGGGGAGTGAGCGCAGATTTGCGTTCGCACGCGTGGCCGAGCACCGCAAGTAAAATATGCGCCTACGCAATTTTCGCTCCGGGTGCGCGCACCGACGGCAAGGGGCCTTCCGCCCGGCTGAATGTTCGGGGTGCTCCTTGAGGTGTGCAAAATAAGCTAATTGCTAAGGAATACGCACATTGACTACAGGTATGGTGTTTTACGAAAGGCCTGATATAGGTGCTGTTAAGAAATGCTTGTTTACGTGAACGGTGACTGTCGGTAGCTAGAAACGATAGTGCCACGCTCCCTCTCAGCATGCGAGAGAGCGGTTCGTTGAGTTTAGACGGCCGAACTGCGGACCATATCTAAAGTACAGACCTACTTTTAAATACCGAAGCAGACGGATGTTCTAAGGCAGTAACTCGACATACTTCAGTTGAAAGAGAACTACGAAAGTTTGGAGATGGCAGCAACGCAGACAAATACGAAGCTGCCTGTGCGACAGTTTTCACAGAGTGGTTCGCTCAAGTTAACACACCTAGGTCTGAATAATTAGCCGTATGCCTAGTCTTGGATCAAACACTATTCATCGCCTAGTTCCTTCTTTCGTTAAGATGCATCCACGATTTCTTCAATAACCGCACTGTTGGGGAATTAAATTTGTAAAGGAGAGAAGTCATACACCTCGAATAGACCGACAATTACAGGTTTCAGTTGTGACTGCCCTAAAATATTAATGTTTCTTATGTAACCTCTTTATCTCAGGCTGTTTCGTAACTAATAAAGATGACTGAGGACTTTGAAAATTGTTGAAGATGCAACAATATAATTTTTCATGGACTTGAGCATGATACTGAAGAGACGAACACGCTCTTGTCTAATGTACGCCAGTTTTCCACAAAGAAACTTCAAATTGAATGCCCGTCTATCGCAGGCTGTCACTGAATGGGCACGAAACGTGAAGGTAGATCACGCACCATTATATTACGGTACTAGAATTCTGGAATAAGATAGAAAAACTTAGAATTGTCTCAAAGCTTAAAGGAACAATATTTGCTGTTACTGAAGATCTCTCACCTAATGTACGTGCCATTCGCAGGAAGCTATGAACAGCAACCTCTTCTTTTCATGACCATGGTTCTGTGGTGAGGTTGCGTTATGACTACGTTTTCATAAATGGTGTCCGCTATAACGCCGTAGTTGACGATTCCTGTCTCGCTGCAAACAACGCAGTGAATAATTCCAGTCTCTCTGAAGGCTCGTCAAGCGCTCGCCCGGCTACGTCGTCTTCACATTGACATACCCGCGATTCTTACAAGCTTACTTTACTGAGTTTAAATGCAAGAAGTCTAGTAAATCAGTTCCCGCTGTTTCTTCCTATTCTTCCTAGTTCCCGCTGTAACTTCCTATTCCCCTTATTTCATTGGTGTCACTGAAACCTGGCTTCACGATTACACATATGACTGAAATCACTCCACTCGGCTATGTAATCAGACCGCAAAACTAGCAAGGGAGGTGCAGTCGCCCTTTCCTTCAAACCTGACTTGAAGTTTTCGGTTATCTATCCTCCAGCAGATCTTGAGTTTGTTTGGTGTAAACTGCACCTGGGTAAAAAAAAAAATTACAGTCTCGGTGTTCTATCCCCCACCTGCCTCCTCACCCATAACCTTTTTCTTCTCGCTGATTATATTAACACGAACAGTTTTCATACATCTAGTGTAATTCTAATAGGTGACTGTAACACACCGGATATTCACTGGCCCTCACTATCGCATCGCAACTCTTTAGGCAGCAAACTAATTAACTCTTCTTTATCTTTTATGCTTACACAAGTAGTTGATGGCTTAACAAGACAGAACGAACTTCTTGTCTTAGTGTTCAGACGTTGTTGATAAGCAGTCCGAGTGTGAAATTACCGACGGAATTTCAGATCACAAGGCAGTACTTATATCACTAAGTTGCACAACCTTTAAACCGTGTGGCGAAATTCAAACTTTTTTTCGAATTTAATCGCGCTGACGACACATCTGTTCTTGAAATTTTATCAGAGAAGGTTTCAAATATTTTTGCGCACTCACTAAAGACTCGGAGGCAAATACGTTAGTTCGTTAATTTGAAAGCATTACAAAGCTGTGAATCCAATGCTTCGTTTCATTAAAAAGTAAGAAATTAAATCGTGCCATCCCTTAGATGACTAGAGAAATTTTGCAATTATCACGCCGCGTTAGAAGGCTGAGACGTTCAAAACGAAGTAGTGACCTAGACGCCATTGCTAGATTCACATCTGCCCGAGAGCAACTAAATATGAAAATGAATCTAGCCAAAGATTTTGTTCTTTCATGTCGAGCTGCTAGGATTCCTAAGAAATAATCCACTGAAGTTCTGGCGTTCTGTCATGCCCATTACTGGCTCTTAATTTTCCTTTACTATCAATGATGAAAGCGTCAATTATCCTGTGCGCATCTCCAATGCCTTCAATGAATAATTCCATTCTGTGTACGCAAACGATTTTCATGTGTACCCTGCTTTTGATAATGATTCAGATTTCGCTATTTCCGATATTACAGTTATTGTTAATGGCGTCCCTAATTTGAGTCTAAATTTAGACACAAGATATATAGTGGCTCTGGGGTATTCCGAACTTGTTTTTACTTCGATATTCACAATACACATCCCGCTGTCTTGAAATTATACTCAATAGGTCTCGAGAAACACGAATCGTTCTTCATCGTGGAAACTTTCAAGAGTAACACCCTTGTGTAAAAGAGGCAACAAGACAGACCTAGCAAATTACAGACCAATTTCTTTAACTTCTCACTCGACTTTCCATTTCGACTTTTCGGCGAACTGCTGGAACATATTATTTACAAACACATAATAGAGTTTCTTAAGTCGAACAACATTCTGACTAGTATTCAACACGACTTTAGACATAGTTTCAGTACTATCATGCAGTTAACCTACTTCACCCATGACATTGCTAATCAATTAGATCTCGGTAAACAAATTAACGCTACCTTCATTGATTTTTCTAAAGCTTTAGACTGATCACTTCATTCTCACCTCTTGCAAAAATAAAATGGAGTAGTAAAAAATTCCCATCTGGTCAATTGTATTTCTAGTTTCCTTTCTAATGGGTCCCAATACGTCGACTTTAGTTCTGCAAGGTCATCACTTCTTAAAGATTAATTAAATTTCAGGCTTTTACGTGCCATAACCACGTTTTGATTATGAGGCACGCCGTAGTGGAGGACTCCCGAAATTTTGACCTCCTGGGGTTCTTCAGCGTGCACCTAACTCTAAGTACACGGGTGTTTTCGCCTCCATCCAAATGCGGCCGCCGTGGCCGGGATTCGATCCCGCGACCTCGTGCGCAGCAGCCCAACACCATAGCCACTAAGCAACCACGGCGGGTTCATCAATTCTTGAAGTAGGCTCTGGGTTCCTCAATGATCAGTCCTGGGTCCTTTATTGTATTTAATTTATGACACTGACGTCCCAAAAGATGTTTCTTCCAGCGTTCGTCTTTATGCTCACGAATTACGTCTTACACGACGTGATTAACTCTGCGACTAATTATAAGCGACTGAACGATTCCTTCGTCTCTTTCTGTGCTTGGTGTGAAAAATGGAAAACGAACATTAAAAAAAAAAAACATTATGTTGTTTCTCACAAGAAGAGCGGTGCCCGTAATTGCGACATATTCCTTCGATGGATCACCTTTAACCAGAGTTCGATTATATAAATGCGTTGGCTTAATATTTACGCCAAATCTCTCATGGCGTGCACACATTGACCAAACATGTTCAAAGAAGCTAAAGCAACTTGGCTACCTACGTCGTATTTTGCAAAAGGCTCCGAAGGCTACTATACTCTATATGTATAAAACTCTTGTTTGTCCCATTATCAATGATGCCGTGACAGTGCGGTCACGCCATAACCAAAATAACATAATCAAACCACAAGCAGCACATAAAAAAGCCGTCCGCTTCATTTTCCACCGGTATGACGGCTATTTTCTCCCCTCGTCTGCCCTCCTTACGCTTAAACTGACATTGCTGTCAGTGCGTCGTGATGTCGAATCACTAAAATTTTTACACATTATAATTGACATGTACTGTCATGATTGTGACACAGCTTGTTTATCTTTCACCAAGCCTTCTCGCACGCGTAACTTCCACGAGCATAATCTTAACCATTTCTATGCCCGTAGAAATAATTTCAAGTACAGCTTGATTCAACGCACTGTAGAAGTATGGAATTCCTTACGTGGCCGCCTTCGTTAGCTTTCGATAAACGAATTCGAAAGTGCTCTTCATCAAAACCAGTGTAAATGAGGTTTAGTTTATGCTTTATGTGTATGTATTTCACAGTTTCGCTACGTTTAGTATTAAAGAAAACGATTTTCAGTGCTTTGACTGTTGTACTGAGAAAGTTGCTAATGTTGTAAGAGTCATTGGTGATTTCACTTTATTTTTTCTTCACCACTGCATTGACTCACTCCTGCAATAGCCTTCCTATGGGGCTGCTGTATGGATAAATAAGCATAATATCTCACACGAGTTTATGCCACTCTTCATCAAATAATTTGTGGCGTGCGACTAGTGACATAGAATTCGTCCTTCATAAAATACCCTATCCTACAGTCCTCTTGAGTTTGATGCTTTCATTAACCTTGTGTCCCTAATACGATAGAGGAAGATTCAAAAATATAGCTTGAAGAGCAAGGAAATGTATATTTGTACCTAATGCTTGCTATTCCATTCCTCAAACTACTTACTGCCTTTTTTGTAATCACTACCTCATTACAAGCAGCTTTGCGACGTTCTTGTACCATTGCAAACATAGAAGCTATCCGCAAAATCGAAGGCAAGGTTACAGCGGCTACCCGCCTGATCAAACGCATTACAAACAAGCACACGGGCATGAAGGAGGACAGTGTCATGCGCCTCATACACTCTTTCGCAATCAGTCACATCACTTATGTGGCTGCCTTCCACAACTGGAATGTCACTGATAGGGAGAAAATCAACACCCTTATACGCAAGACTTACAAGATCGCCCTTGGCCTACCGGAGTCCACAAGCACTGCTCGTCTGCTACAGCTGGGGGTATACAACACGCTTGAGGAAATCGTGGATGCGCAAAGAACCTCTCAACTCGAACGCATGTCTATGACAGCCACGGGCCGGTACATCCTGCAGAAACTCGGCTTCAACTACCATGTCCAACACGGTCAGAAACAGGTCATTCCACCTGACCTCAGCGACACGCTGATTGTCGCCCCTATACCTCGAAACATGCACCCCGAATATAATCGGGGCCGACGCCAGGCCCGTGCCAAGGCACTGCTGCGCTCCTTGGGTGGAAAGAGGACTACGCGCTTTGTAGACGCCGCAGAATACACACGAGAACACCGATTCACGGCGGTAGTCGTAGACGTTAGCTCCCGGCTTACGCACGCGTGTAGTCTCGCAACGGAATACCCCGAAACAGCAGAAGAGGTAGCGATTGCGCTTGCGCTTACCGACCCCCTCTGCGAGGTAGTTTTTAGCGACTCACAATCCGCAGTTCGCAACTACGCGCGGGGGCGCATTTCCTCAGAAGCTCTCCAGATTCTAAGGAAAGCTGGTCGACAGCACTTCGATAACACCGCCATCATATGGTTTCCAGCGCACGTCGCCACCCCCACCGATGAGGGCCTCATTAACTTGAACGAGGTAGCACACCGCTCTGCGCGAGAACTGACCCGCCGCGCAGAATCGGAGACCGCCTCTTCGAGTTCGGAACTGCTGGCTCAAAACACGCGAGAACGCCTGGTCAGGTACAGTGACATCACCAAGCACTACCAGCTAGGCAGGCGGTTGCTGCCCCCACCTCACCCCATGCTGAAACGTCGCCAGGCAGTCATCTGGCGACAATTGCAAACACAAACATTCCCCAGTCCGGTGCGATTGCAGCACATTTTCCCCGCGCAATACCCGACTGCTCTTTGCAAACTATGTCAGGACACTAGAGCGACGCTGTCACACATGTTGTGGGAGTGTCGGGTTGCATCAGCTACAATGGCAGTAGCTCCGGAGGCTCTTGCGTCGAAGTGGGCCGCCGCTCTGCGCAGCTCCAACCTCAAGACACAAGAGTGGGCTGTCCAGCAAGCCTGAGAGGCGGCGACGAGGCAAGGCCTCGAAGTCCCCTCATGGGAGACCTGAGCCCGGGTCGTCAAATTTGCCGGATTCAGAATAAAGTTGTTTCCATTGCACGCTTCCTCGCCTAAATATAAAATTCGAGCTTCTTAATGGCAAGGTTACTACATTTAGCGAATGGCTCTTTGATGGCTAATCTAAGGCTCGAATTCTCATATATATTCCAAATAAGCTAAAGTATATCCGCGTCAGTGTCAATAACTCAGCAAATTAGTATGCCGATGGGTGTCCATCTGCGCTGATTATATTTTAGTGCGTTGGGTTATTGTGCGATACATCCTACGGTCTTTCTCTATGATGAAAGGAATAAATAAAGAATAAATAAACACGAAAAAAATGGATATAATACAAGTGTGAAACGGTCAACGAAATAAAAATGGCATTACCTTTTCGCTTTGTCTGTCCAGGAGCAAAAGGAAACAACCTCCTCCTTTTTTTTTCTTCAGACAGTGAAACTGAGTAAGTTATGTGTTTACTCCGGACAAGGGTTGCACAAGCGTAAAAGCTTTTTTTATCGATATAGCAATTATGTGGACAGTATAGGCGCCGCCGCCGTGAGGTCACGTTATCGACGCCGCATGCCGGACCCGCGCGTGGGTCACTGGGTCTCCAGAGAAGCCACAGGCGAGCAGTCTGTTGTTTGCAAAAAAACAAAGAAAAAAGAAAGCAGTCACGTGGACGTAACCTCACGTTCCGTCGGATCCGCTCCACAGAGGAACCAGCGTTTCATCTTCCAGTGCTGGCATTAGCGTTGAGCGTACTGAAACTAGCGTTCCTGCTGAGAGGCTCTTTCTTTGCGAGAGGGGTGTGTCAGTTGTGTAGAACGACTGCTGCATGCCTTTACAAAACATTCAATCACTTGTAATGGCTCGGCGCTTAATTCTAAACACGACACATAGCTCTCAGGTGATTGCTGATATGGTATTCGGGCAGTGTTTATATATATATATATATATATATATATATATATATATATATATATATATACCAAATATGACACGCAGTCGTGATCGTGTTAACAGCCACGAACAATGCTTCTTCTGGGTGCTTGCTTCGGAGAACTGTGACAGTAGCAGAGAATGTTTTCGTACAAGATGCGTGCCTAACAGTTCCTTTTACGCATTTGACTAGAACAATTCATCAGAGCAATACAAATCTTAGTTAAAGCTTCACAGTCAGTATGCTTCTAACATAAAGATTTATATTGTTGACGTGAAATACCAAGACTGCTGCTCTTTGCAAAACGCAATCTCTGCCATAACTAAGTACTAAAGGAACGGTATGTATCTAGTGAAGCATTGTACAAAATTTAGCATGCTGAATTTCCAGACATTCTTTATGTACAAAATTAATGGGCAGGCATGGCACATCTCGGCATTGCAAAAGCAGTAGACCCCTTCGACTCTACAAAGCTTGCGATATTTAAGCGGCAAGACTTGCACGATTCAAGAGGTTTCGGAAAAAAAAAATTGCAGTTTTGGCGTCACACCTTAAGATAGCCAAAACACCCTTCAGAAAATATGGCTGGCGCGCCCAACACCCCGAGCTTGCGCGAAGCGAACGAGGGCGCGTGCCAGCCGAGCGAGCCGGAGCGATCGAAATCCTGGGCATGACGTCACTCGTGAGAGGGCGCCACTCCTACCTCTCACTGCTAATAGGGAAAGTAGGACTCCTAATCAAATCGGAATCCCGCTGAACTTATGAAATCGTACAGCAGCGATCCGACGTCGTAGTAGCACTTCAGTGGCAGGCTCAAGCTATCGAAGAACGCCAGTTGGATGAGCGGACGAAATCACCGCTCATGTTCAACATGGAGACTTTCTTACGCTTCTCACCAAATCTCAACATTGAATGGGTTTTAGACACATTCTTACATTGTCTACGTCGTGAAGGGGCCTATGCCCAAATATCCTCTTCAGGCGGCATAGATTGTGACACCAAGGACGCTTCTGCTCTGAATAAACAAAAATACGCTTTAAAAGCCTAATTCATTGTGTTGTTCCCCTGAGTTTGCAGTTACAAAGTGCGTGTGTTTGTGCGCGTAGGTGCGTGGAGAGGGACGTCCCTGTTACCTTATAGTACGCGTTTACAGCTGAAGAGCACTCCTCTGGCCTCCAGCGCACCACAACGTGTTGAGAAGAAAAAGTGGAACTGTAAAACAGAAATGTCGGTACAGCTTGTCAGAGCTATCCCCCGCTCCTTCTTTTTTTATCGTTATATTACACAGGAGCAACACAAGCAACGTGTCTATGAAATATTAGAGCACAAGAAAAAGAGAGAGTTTCACTTGCAAGGTGTTTGTTGTAAGTGTTTCGTTTGCAACGCGGCTATAGGAAAGAAACATACGAGTGGGGACTGTGGGAGCTTGCGTTCCTCTACAGCGCTGTTGCTGACGTGCGCCGTGTCACTGTTGATGTTTTTATTCTTGTTGTTGTATTAGGGGTCACGTGCGAGAAGGCGCTGTTGAGCAAGCGGTAACGATTCTGCAGGTTGAGCTCTGGGCTACGGTGGCTTTGCCGCAGAAAACCCCCGGGGGCGGGACGCCACTGGGTTGGTGGCCACCGGAAGCCGTTGGACCTCCGAATTTCCCTCGGGCAGGGTATTCGTTATAGCAAGTTGTGTGCAGCAGCAGCTCGCGATGACAGTACGTACTGTGTAGCTCTAATATACCTTGTACTTCGCGCCTTTTTCTACTAGTCTACTGAGATTTCGCGTCAGCGCTGTGGATTGGCACTTTTCTCTTCATGCCAACAACCAATAACCAACCACAACCAATTTGCACGCATCTCATGTACTTACGTGATTCATCTCGCCCTTGTTTTACGAATAATAAATGATTATCAGTAGGACGTAAAGCACCAATGGGACACAACTTTGGAGAAGGCATGTTTGTGCAAAGTACACAAGAACATTGACGAGGTGAGCACCAGTGAGCGTCAACATCGAGTGGAGACCTGCGGCTCCCTAGGGCGCTGGTGGAAGCTAGTTTCTTCTGCAGTCATCAATAGAACACACGCTGCACGGCATCGACTTAAGTCAAGACTAGTTCTACGTGCTACATGTGCAATTCCTTTGCGCAATGTAGTATTGCATAAGGTACGTGTCTACGTACACGGATTCGGGCAGGCAACGCGTATCAGGCAAATCGAATGGTATACAAGAGGGGCGGGATGGATGGGATACGAGAGGCAGCCCACTTGGAGGATATCAGTATACGTCTCAGCTGCGTCAGGCATAGCAGAACTCATTTGCGCGAGCGGTTGCATTGCATGGAACTACGGGGACGACGCGAAGTGTGTAGCTTCCTCCGACATACCGAGGAGGAAGTTCAGATATCAAACAAGCAAGTTCAACACAGACATAGAATCTTCGCAGACTGGACTGCCCTCATCAATATGATTGCCGGAACGGCAGGTGGTGGCTGTAAACAAACCTGCCGAATGCGGGAACAAATTGGGCAAAGGAAATAGGAAGCACCCCTGCACCTCCCCTCCTTCCCATTACTGTGAGTTCCAAGTCCCGTATTCCTCATTTACTTCTTCTTTTGCGCGGGTCGTGCAGCTTTTATCTGGCCGCTTCCGGCTTGTCGCTCACATTTCATGAGGCTTGTGTTGTCGCTGGCTATTAATTATTAAAGCACTCACCGCCCATCTCACGCACCTCTCTGATGCGTTGTTGTGCAGCCAACAGGAAAACGTGTACAATTGCTGGCAGGGTGAGCCGTGCGTTGTCGCCCTTTTGCTTATGATTCCTAATGAATTATAGCTCTGTACTCGAGCGATGGGCTGCATCGCTTCGTGAGCGGGTGCCGTTGTTTACAGTTCCTTTAAACTTTTCGCAGGAGGAGACGTACTGTAGGGTTAAAGGGGCCACCGACATGATTGCCACTGTGTGCAATATACACGAGGAACATTTTATTACTCGTTCTGGAAGGTTGCATGCGATAAAATTGGAATTAATTAGGATGTACTGTATACATGATGGGTTACCTATTGCACTAGCTGGGTTGTGTATGACTTATTCGCAGGGTTGTGTGTTGGTAAAGAGTACAAGAGTCCCAACTTTCACCAGCATAAAGTCTGCAGAACTGGAATTAGAGTTTTCCAGGATGCTCCAGGTAAACACCACTCTGTTGTCAACCACGCGCCCTTCCAGCAGCTGTCACTTTGTTTCCTTTTGCTCGTGGCTTTCAACAGGTTCCATTAAAGCCATTAAATTAGTGCAGTTCGCCTCCGTATAGGAACTGCAGACGTACGTTGTGTAGTTGATCATTACGCGCGCTTAGCTTTCAGTCATTTGTACAACTACTAAGCCCGAGACTGCAGATTTCATTGCACAGTGTTGCGGTCGCGCTCCGAATTCAGGCCACATTAGAAAAGGGGAAAAGGCAAATTTGTGTGGCAGTCGGCGCGCCTCTAGACCCGTCAGCTTGTCTAGGTTAATGCACATAAATATTTCACGTCGGCATGTACCGTGATACCGTCTTGCGGCTTGACTGGTTGAAACGAGGTAATTCAGTGAAGGTTGTCACGTCGCACGGGAACCTAAGCAATCAGCGACCGCCTGTACATTTTGGCATCATAACAATGTGTGGACTGATCGCACCTTTATGATACGTTTTACGAAATGAAAATCACAAAATAATCAAGTCGAGCATAGTTCGATGCCTCCGGTGACGCTGAAATCACTGTAAACTTGGCCTACTATTGAAAATAGTCAGCATATTAGATTTTATTCCGTCTGCGTAGCATAGAGATGAGGAAAGGACATCAGAACTAAAATTCGCTCGCTTTTATTACAAAGAGTCACGAACAATACCAAGGAGTAAATATTATTAGCCTTCTTTATTATTATTTATTTTTTTCTGCTTCTATACTTGCTGAGTAGGTATTTTATGTGACGATTTCATTGCAATAGCGCCACTTTGCACGTCTTGTGTCACTGCGAACTTCAAGCGAGAGGCTATCAAGCGCGTGCTGCTGTAGTTTTTGTTTATTTGTTGTTAGCTGCATTTCGATGGAGTCAATCTTGAAGTTCAAATTTTCTTACCGCGTGTCCGCGTAACATAGCCGCGTATCAAATAAGTGCTCCTAATCTACTGCTCCGTTTTCAACTCGTTCTCTCGACGCTCTTGTTCTATGAACTGCATGAGGAAATAAGAATTATGCAAGAAAAACTATCATTCCGCAATTAGGACAATAATTATCATTCTTGTTTTAATAAGATAACCAAACGTGCGTGTTCGTCTCGTGTCTCCCTCCTGAATGCCGCTACAATTCGCTAAATTTAATGATAAAACTGCTAAGTCGGCAAAGGTACAGCATCACACAAACTTACTCGCTTGATACGTTTAGCTTCATAATAAATTCAGAGAGTCGCCATCAGCAATCAATATCGGAACGTCCCGTCGACATGATGGAATGACTACGCCTATCAAGGTCCTCACTTTTACATTTAAGATAGCTTTCAAAGCTTCATTCTGCGAGACGAGGGACATCCTCTATGTTTACTTCATATTGCCCTCGGAAAGCTAAGAAAAACTACCAACACGACAAAAAAAAAAGAACATTTGACCAAAGAAACACTAGCGGCACAAGTTTCCTTTTTTTTCTTTTTTCTTTCGTTCTTCCTTTTTTTTTATTGAAATAGAAATGAATGCAAGAGATCCAGTCAACCTACTGGGTGACGGCTACTTCTTCCCGCATAGCAGAAACAATATAAAACATATATAGGTAGCAAGAAACGAAACAACGTCCTCAGGTGAGAAATCTACAGCACACAGCCCTACACACGCACGCACATATAGAAATAAACGGCGGAGGCAAGTCGCACCCCTCTGAGTTTGAATACATACGGCGGGCACAAGAGCTGTGTGTTTGTGTTTGTGACTAGGCGACACAGGTTCTTTTCATGTGTCGAGTTTTCTGTAGCCGCAATCTGTCTTTGTTTTTCTTTTTTTTACGCAATCACTTCGCTATATGCTCTTTCTTTTTTATTCGTTCCCATTTCTTTCTTTCTGAGTTTCCGGAAATGCATGGCACCGTAGAGGCGTCGAAACTGCATCTGCTCTTTAGAAAGATGTGTTCATCACTACTCGCCCCCCATGTTGGAGCTTTCTAGTTCACAACCTTTACTCCCATCCCTGAGAACAGAGCAGCACGCCCTCATAGCAACGCGCATCCCCAAACTTCGCCTTCGCGGGAGCGTGCAAGATTGAGCTCCTTGTGTTTGTCGACGTGGTATACAGCGCTGTAACGCTCTATAGTTTGCATCGCCGGTGTAGGCACGCGTGTCGGTGGGCCGGAGGATTGTGCGCGGCAGCTAAGCGGATTCCTCCCGAAAGAAGATCCACGCTGCATGCGGCTCGGCCGAGATTCTGGGGCTCTCGTCGGGAAAGGAGCGCCGCGGCTTGGGCGCAGAGCTCCGTTCGGAAAACAGGCGCATGCACTACCGATCTCTGTTGCCGAGGAGGGACCTCGCTGAAGATAGGAGTGCGGGCGGCAAAGCACTCCAGGGGATATATTTATAGGCGACTGTGGAATAGCGTAGAGCCAGAGCCAGGCGCTCGCACATGTATACACAGACGCAGAAGAGGTGCGCTTCAAAGTTCTTGCACCCGCCCACGTAGTTTAAGCCTTTACATGTTTGTGTAATACTCGTATACCATATAGGTGGGCGGCCGGCCGGCTTGAAGATATAGCCCCATAGCGTAGCGGGGTGCCGATGCTTACAAAATCTATAGCGTTTGAAGTGGGAAGCGGACGAGAAACAAAAACATATGCAGCGACGCTTCCTCGATTCTCGAAAGTGCACGAGCTTGCGCCCGTGGCACCTCTTGTTCGAGAACGTGGGTGTGAAAGCTCGGACCGACTCAATACAAGGATAAGGCGGCTTGTGCGCAGAATTATGTGTTTTTATGTATTTACGTTTTCGACAACACAAGTAATTTCCTCCGCCTAAGGCGCTGGCAACCACTGCTGCGTCTTCGTAATCTTTCGTTTGGCTTTTGGTAGCGCCTATGCTCAATAGCGTTGTATGTTGGGCTTCTACATGCATCTCTCTTTACGTGGTGGCCCAATTTTTCGGGCACAACATTGACTTTTCTCGTAACTGAAGGTCCTTTCAGTGAGACACCTTCAATTTATTTTTGTAAGCCTGCGCTTTGTCCTTCCATATAGCTCTAGGAAGAATGTTTAGCCTTGCTGTCTTTCCATATATCCTTCATGAGAGCTTGTGAAATCTTTATAACTTGCAGGTTTCCTCCTTTACAACAAAGCGCCAAATATGTTACTATATCAGTGTCAGTTTATTATTATTATTTATTTTATTATACCTCAAAGGCCACAGTTGGGGTATTACATGAGAGATGGGTTATAATTATTTTGAAAATGCGATACCACGGCCACCTTGAATTGATGTGGATCCGAGTGCTGCACGGTAATTGTAGGCAGATGGTTCCAGTCCCATGCGGTCATCACAAAAAAGGAGCGAAAATGAGTGGTAGTTTGCTCTGGGGGAGAGTAAACCGCTCTGGGACGATTTGTGCGGCTGGACAAGCGATGAACTGGTAGGATAGCTGGAATTTGAAGGGAACGTTATAAAATGTGGGGTAAAGGCATAGCCTAGATAGGTGACGTCACAATTCAAGGTTTCTAAGGTTACTTTGAGCCTGCTCGGAAACGCTGAAATGGCACGTATACACAGAATAAATGAAACGAGATGCACGGTTTTGGACTGGTTCGATAATGTTATATCTATGATTAGATTGATGAGTATCCCAAACAGTGCATGCGTATTCTAACTTAGGGTGAACAAATTTAAGATAAGCTATTAGTTTCACTGATAGCGAAGTAAGTCTTAAGTGCCTACGAAGAAATCCCAAAGCACGATCCGCGGAGTTAGCTATGTTAGTTACGTTGGTTGACCAAGAGCGATTGCTTGAAAATGTTAGGCCAATATGTTTATAAGATTCAGTGGATGATATTGCGGAGCCGGAAATTAAATATTGTGCAGGAATATTCATTCATTCATTCATTCATTCATTCATTCATTCATTCATTCATTATTTACAGCATATTGAACAAAATACAAAAGCATTACTTAATCCATAGCCATTGGCTAGTCCCGGGTCCATAGTCAACTTAGGGTACAAAACGAAGCACGCGAACAAACAAAACCGCAGACATAACAATAAAATTAACACACATAACTTAAGCACGAAGGTAAATATTAACTCAGTGTGCTTTTATACTTCACGCACGATAGATAGATAGATGTAATGAAGTTTTCTTTATATTTAAAGATCTTTAACCATGTGCTTCGCCAGGACTTCATAAGGTTGAGGTCGTTTTGAAGAGTATTGATATCTACACCGTTTCTAACGGAATGACGTACGACGCAATCATATGCAAATAGAAGGATGGTACAAGAGATATTAGCTGGGAGCTCATTAATATATATGAGAAAAAGTAGGCTTCCAAGTACATTGTGGCAAATTGTTTTAGTTTGGGGAGAGAACGGCAAATCTAATTGTATACAGATATGTGTTAATGTTAAGTCGAGAAAGCTTTAAAAGTAGCCATTGATGCGGAACTTTGTCAAATACGTTTTCAAACTCTAGAAGAGAGCAAAGACGGGTATGTTTAGTTGAGGCCGGAACTAATATCTTTATAGAATAAAGATAGTTGGGTATCACATGAGAGTCCTGCGCGTAATCCGTGTTGAATAGAACGAAACAAATTATTGCAGTCTAAGAAATTGGCACTACTTGAGTAGATGAGATGTTCCGTTAGTTCTTTGTTCGTCGCATAATATTCTTGCTCCACGTATTCATTCCAGAAAAGTGTGCGAGATCACTAGTTTTCGAGCATATATATCTATGGTATAGCGCTAAGAATAGGATATAAAATATTTGCGAGATTTCAATTTTTTTTTTTCTGAGGCCGTACTCATTTTAGAAATTCCACCTTTTAACTATCATGTGTCTTTGTATTAAGGACAAGGATGAGCGAAAAAGCTAAACTTCGGAAACCTGACGTGTGCCCATGTCGGCAGTTTTTATCCCCTCTGGTCAATCGCCAACTCCACCTTTTCAAGAAAGCTATCTCAAAAATAAAATACAGAGAGCAAAAAAAGTAGTTCCGTGATTAACGACTTCCTGTCACGCCGTCCCTCAAGCGAAAAATTGGCCGTTTCAATGCGATAGAGACAATTCAGAGTTACTACATTTTCTGATAGAACTGCGGTGTATCACTGGAGGAATAAGAGGAAAACGCGCAGTCATTCACGTTTCCTTTCTTTTTTCCCCATTAGATGTCATGCGCCGGTCAGTATAGCACTTCTGCCCGTTCTTCTTAATTCGCCCTTTGTCAGGCGCGGGTACCTGGGCTTACCGCTCAGAAATATACGGTTTGATTTGTCCAATAATCGGCACTCAGCTTCATTCGTTTTATCTTTTTGTATCGCAGTGTCTATGAGACAGGGAAAAGTTTCACTTGATTAATTATCTGCGACGTTCACATGTAGTAGGAAGTAGTGTGCGCGTGTTCTCGCTTTCTATATGAAAATTACCACCTTACCACGTTGTGTTCTCGCTGCTGTAATTTTTGTGTAAGGTTAAGCGTTAGTTAACCTGTTTTCCTATATAATTTGTTTCTGTAATATACCAGCGACTTCAGGGATTAGATAGATAGATAGATAGATAGATAGATAGATAGATAGATAGATAGATAGATAGATAGATAGATAGATAGATAGATAGATAGATAGATAGATAGATAGATAGATAGATAGATAGATAGATAGATAGATAGATAGATAGATAGATAGATAGATAGATAGATAGATAGATAGATAGATAGATAGATAGATAGATAGATAGATAGATAGATAGATAGATAGATAGATAGATAGATAGATAGATAGATAGATAGATAGATAGATAGATAGATAGATAGATAGATAGATAGATAGATAGATAGATAGATAGATAGATAGATAGATAGATAGATAGATAGATAGATAGATAGATAGATAGATAGATAGATAGATAGATAGATAGATAGATAGATAGATAGATAGATAGATAGATAGATAGATAGATAGATAGATAGATAGATAGATAGTAGGCAGCAATGTTAACCAGGCTGATCTTGTTTGGCTACTTAAACAGAAAGCTGATCTCAATGCAGAAAGTTAATAATGACGGCGGCAAAAGGGAACAAAAAAGCAAAAAGGAAATTCTTCAGCCGAATTTGAAAGTAGCAAATTGGTCAGTCACACCCTGTATGCGCATATACGTGGCCGCTCCTTTTGTGTAACTGTGCTAATGAGTAGTTTAAGTAGCTGTGTACACGTACACACGAACAATGTTACTGATGACGAGCAGTTTATATACAGACCATGCCTCGTCGAAATGCTTTCTATCCCTGTATACAGAGTAAATAAGAAAACATCCGCAGATATGATATTTTATAAACACTACAAGCAACTGCTTTCTCGCACTGCGTGTCATCTTCGTTAGTTCGTGCATAAAGCGGGCAGCACGAAGACTCCTAATTGTTCACGGAACATTTGCAGCTCGGCGCGTTACTACGTTCTCCAAGAATCCGTTGCAGCCAGCAGTTCATATACAGTAGAAGATGATAACATTCGAATTTTTACCTAATATATTTGTCTGTGCGTACGCGATTTAACGTTTATTTTGCATTTGTATATTAAGCAGGAGGGAAATACTTTAAGGAGCAGGACTAAGTCTCATAGGATAACGTTACGTTGCGAGATTTCATTAAATGCTCACGGAGGGGACTTGAAAATGAATATAATGGACGGGCACGATCATATTTTCGTTTCGGCATGGAGGGCGATTCTGTAGTAGGATCTACCGTAGTAGGATAGCATCCACCTTAGTAGTAGCAGAACAGTGCAGCTACTGTATTATTACGGGTGAAACGGCCGGAAAACTTAAAACGGGGCGCACTTTCCGTATTTTAACGGAAGGTCCTGCTATATTTTTATTTTAAGATGACATATTTTCAGTAATTTTACCTAAAATTCCAACGTTTAATGTCGGAAATTTGTTTTACAGTGTACTTAAGATTAACGTATACAATTAATAATGCCTTATACAGGGTGTCCCCGCTAACTTTAGCCAGAGATTAAAAATATACGAATGCCACGTAACTGGACAGAACCAAGGTAAGGTTGTTTGCCGTCGATTGGAGATACTCAAATTATTTTTTAATTCATCATAATTAGTTAATCAGCCCTAATTAATTAATCAACTTATCAAGTAATATAACCAGATGAAAAGTGTCAATTAGAATATTGAAGAGCGACATGAAAAACTCCCGATATAGCTTTCTGTTGCTCAATACGTGCTACATAAAAGTGTCTTCCGAGCGTGAACTAAGCCCGCAAGTGCACGCAAAATTATCGCATGACTGGCCGCTCGAGGCACTTGTTGTTGATATGTTCATAATAAATATGTGAATGAAAGTAAAAGACAAATGCCACAATCAATTTGGTTTTTCACGATTTCCTTGTTGCTTTATTAAATTGCATACTAAATGTTTTTTTTTATTTGTAACCTTCTTTTATTCGCTTTTTTTATTTGTTATTTGGTGACAAAGGTGACTATCGCTTTATCATTGCCATGATATACGGCCAGTGGCTCTGTGGCGACACTGAAAAGGGGCCGTTTAACGTAAAACTATTCCAATATGTTTTTGTTCCAATCTCCTGACGTCAAATTTGCGTAACCACCGACGCAAACATCGGGCGGTGAACCACAGGGTTGTCTGAACAGACCAATCAAACGCTCTCCTCGTTTATAGGCAGTCACTTTCGTTTGCTTGAAAAACTAATAACATTGCCTACGCTGAGCAGCTTGTCCTATCTAATTGGCTAACAAGAGGTGAGGAGCACGCAAAAGTGGATAAGGATTCGATGGGGCCGAGCCAGTGCACTGAAAATCGATAACCGGATGAAGAGGGTGGTGCCGGCGTCTGCGATTGGTCTGCTTTCCCTTACTTAGCTTGCGGAGGCTGATCGAAAATCACGGCGGCATGCAACGTAACCTTAAGAATGACGCTAAAACGGATCCTCAGCAAAGAAGAGTTGGCAGAACGAGGTCGTAAAAGCGCCGAAAGTGCTCGAAAACGTTACACGGCCACGCAGAAGGTTTTATTACACGCAAATAAACCCATGCTCTCCGGCAGGTGCGAGTAGCCAGTGCCTGAGCGATCAGCGGCAGCCATCTTTTATTCCTTTCGGAACGGGGCTGCCTGCGGCTATGCAGAAGAAAATTCAGTTTTGTCGGGCATATTAATGCATCTTTAACGCGTACACGTCGCTTTGACGCGTGAGTTTTTGTGGTTTTGTGACGTCGCGTGACCGGCAGGTGAAGTGGCTGCAGCCCGAAAACTTTTGACTAATAGCCGAGGGCTAATGGCGAAAAGGCGTCGAGTCAGAAGTAAATATTTTCTTTTGTTTGGTCAAATCATGCATAATCAGTGTGTACACGTCATATCAGATAGAGAGCTATCACGTTTTTCGTAATGTCCCGTGACAGACAGGTGAAGGGGGGGTGGTCCAAAAAAGTTTTTGACCAATCGCGGAGGGCTGATTGCAGAATTAGAATAGAAAACTTTGGAATAGTTTTACGTTATAGCGCTCAAGGTTCCTGGCCAATGTGAGGTCTATACACGACCGATGATGCGTCGTGGGCACACTGACGTTTGTGTAACATTGAATGCCGAATGTTTCCAAGAGATACGCCACGAACCACTTTCCGCCTGGCCGAGACACGTCTATGTTGAAATCAGTCACAATTACAATGGCAGTTGAGTCGTTAGGTGTGATCCAACGAAAGCTGCAGACCCCTTGCGTTTGTGGCACGATCTTCGTCCGTATTACGTTCTGCCCGCCGTCGCCGCGTACGTTCCCGCTTCTGTTCACGACGGTGTTCTTAGTGGGCGCGATGTACTTCCGCAGTCCTCATGGCACGCAGCCTAGCCATTGGACGTATGGAAGGGGACTGAGATAAGGTTACGTGATTTGCCTATCGAGCCCATGACGTCAAACCGCAATCCATACTAAACAGTGTCTATTCCGTTTTTAAATTGTTATTGCGATATTTTTTTAGCAGAATACGGTTTCATACTTCTCGCGATTAAACGCAGCTGGGGCATACCCAGCGATACGCTCTTGTTTTATCCTTTAGATCTTTTAGCTCTTGGGTGGCCGTCATCCTTTTTGCCTACGCACACAAACCGCCAGAACCTAGCGTGTAACAGCTCCGCTTTAAAAAGAACATTTTCAATATAGTTACTGGCTCTGGGAGCTATAGTCAAAGGTGGCGCATGTGGCAGTATCTCGATGCCTCTGTGAGGGAGAGAACGAAAATGCTCAATTTATTGACCTGGCTGGTGCCATAAAGTTGAAGCGCAATATCGACTGCAACCGCTGGCGTAGTCACTTTTCCTTTTCATTTTCTTTTTTGTACTAACGCACAATGCTGTAAACGTACCTGCTTTATAGTATAAGTTACTGTGGCCCCTGTGATTCGAGAAGGGAACGACGAGTATGTCTGCCTTCGTTTTTATTTCTGATCATTGTTTTTTGCCATGGCCGACAAATTCGAATGCTTTGAATAATGTGTGAACGCCGCGCTATTTCAAATGCCTAAAACGAGCGAGGAGATAATCAATAACATCAAGCACTATTACGATACTCCGAGAGTATTACGACAAGTGGGATTATTACAGCATTCCTAGACAAGAAAAGACCGGGTATAATTGAGCCGACTTTCCTCTCTTTTTCTATATTTAGAGATGCCACACGCGCCTTTTCGCAGTAATAAGTGAAGCAGTAAACAAGGCCAGGATGTTAACAGAATGCAGAATTTCGGCTTCTCAAGAACTCCCTCTTCTTTAATAACGCGCAGTGGAGAAAAGTGAAAGCATGATTGTCTTGAAGTTCGTGCGGGTCCCAGCGCAGGGTTCCCATTATTTAAAAAGATGCGTAGCTGTCTGCACAGTTATCAGAAACATTCTCCCCGCCGCCGGCGAAGCTCCAAAGCATGTAGACATAGAATGCAGTCAGTTTTAAATAACGGCCCGTTTCATCGCGCGTACTCGCAAGCCCTCCTTGCCTCTTACTTTTTTTCCTCGAAGAGTGAACCACCTTTTCTAAACGACCTTCTGATTAATTCTACTCCCCTTCGGCAGAGCTCGTTCGCTGGGAAAATTAGGAAGCACTTACGGGGACGCACGCTACCCCATCTCACCACCACCACCGCGCAATTCGTCGTCGTTCAAGCGGGAAAAACGCCGAGAACCCGAGCTCGTGGGGCCGCTTTAACTCGGCCCTTGCCGGCGGCGGCGGCGTAAGTGAAGAGCGCCGGAGAGGAGTCTGTCGGCTGGGGTTCACCGCTGACTCTGACGGGCTTAACTTTTAGAGGGACGTGTGCACATTGCCGGAGGGGCCAGCGTCGACGATTCTCAGTTGACCGCTGCGAGGTCGGCAGAATTACGCCGAGCAGACTTTGGGCGGAGCGTGGTAGCTCGCGCTCGGGCACACGTGGCCCGCTTTTGAAGTCTGGATTAGGTTATTCATTGCTGGGATGACGAAATCGGATTATGAATTATTTACGAACGCTCGTTTTCGAGTCGTGTGTCCGTTAAGCCAGAGTGCATCGGGTTCGCTACTCTCTTCAAACAGGTCGCCCATATCAGATTATGTTCTTGAGCGGCTTACATGTCGCCCTTGTTACTCTTGAATGCGTTGGAGCCACTCGAGAATATGGGGCTTTATTAGAGGCCTCTCATAATTAACTGTCCTGTTCGCTGAGAGAACGCGTTGCGCTGTAATCATTGTTAAGATGCAAAGAACGAGTGTTGAATATAAGCGAAATACGGTGGATCAGAATATATATCATTATTGTCATCACTCCCACGAGAAAATGCGTACTCATGCATTGACGTTTGTGGTACGTATTAGGGCAATATGCAGAGCCTCTTTCATGTCGTAACCTGCAATATAACTATTACAAGGGATCAATGTAGATTGATTCGGTAGATTGCTGCCGGCTGTTCGGAAGCGGGCTTAGGTTAACTACCCAAGATGAGCGAGATAGCATGGCGGGACTGAGCGCTCACTCGGTAACTTCCAAAATCTTTATGCTCTAACTAAAATTGTTTTAATACAGCGGCTAACGACTACGCGTCCGGGAGGGACAGAGGTAACGAGGAATTAGGCAACTCAAACTGCTCAAAACCTCGTCAAGCTCTAAACGTTGGTGCGCTCTAATGGCTTCTTACGGAATTGCAACAAAGTCCTATATTACGCCTTCTAACTTTGCTCAATAATCAAGATAATAGACAACGAACTGGCATGACAGCGAGTAATCTCCCCCAATTTTGCTAATCATTGATTGTTTTAGAACTGTGTCGGCTAAACTCGTTTAAATGAAGAGATGGCGAAACTTGTCACTAAAGACTGACGTGAGAAAAATGCAGGCTACTTATCTGTTCCCTTTGGCCAATACTTGCAGTTAGCGCTTGAAGTGGCTGCAGGAACTACGGCCAGTGGTGCGCGAAGGTGGTCTGAGCTGCCGCGCGAGCACGGAGAGTGGCCAGCTGGCTCGAGCGGGCCTGACTTTGCTGGAAGGGAATTTATAAGTCTTGGTTTCATATACTGTTGGCACTTCTGTGTTCGGGAACACAGGACTCTCTCCCTTCCCCACAGTGCAGGGTAGCCAACCTGGCTCAACCTTAGTTAACTTAAGTCTCTCTCTCTCTCTCTGTGTGCGTGCGTGCGTGTGTGTGTGTGTGTGTGTGTGTGTGTGTGTGTGTGTACGCGTGCGTGTGTGTGTGTGTGTGTGTGTTTGTGTGTGTGTGTGTGTGTTTGTGTGTGTGTGTGCGTGCGTGCGTGCGTGCGCGCGATGTGAAATCAAATATAAGCCCTTATGCCGATCAGCATTCGACAGCAAGAAAAAAATGTTACAGGGAAAAGAAAAACTAGAGAACATACAGAAAGGCTGAAAAGAACACATGATGGGGGTCGCTTGTTTCCTTATTTCGCTGAATCTGCCACTTCAGCTAGCAATTGCAAATTGGTCTTCCGGTGGTGAATCAAGTTTCTTGCCGTGTTCTCGTCTTCGCCCAATCTTAGGCCTACATAGGTGCATCTCTATACGTATTTCTTTTAAGGAAGGAGTCAGCGGCCAGAGTGTACTTCACTTTGTATCGCTCCTCGCCTTGCACTGCACTGAAGTTATTTTCGTGCGTCCGACAATTGTCGAATGACGCAGCCCTAGTGCGCTTCATCAGTGTGCACTGACGTGCGGGATTTGGTAGGGCCATCGTGGTTTGAGCTGGACACATGAAGTTTTCGTTTTCGCATTCCCTACGGCCCCCAGAGCCTATGCTCCATAAATCTTTCAAATGGCCGCTGAGTTTTCAAGGCAGCCATGGTCGTGCCACGAATGCCATCTCTCCCGCGCGCAGGTCCACTTTTACGCGGGTGGAGGACGACGCCGCAAGCCGCTGAAACCTGCAGGATAGTGCGGGTACAATGGCGACGTGCGCTGCATGTCACGGCAGGGTAGGTTATCGCAGCGATGTCTTCCTATCATTACCGCTTTTTTTTTTGCATTCTTTCTATCCTACCACAACAATTGCTTCCATCTTCGGCTGAGTCTTAGCTACTTTCGTTTTTCATCACAATGCACATCCTTCCGGAAAGAAGGAACAGGGTCGTTAAAGGCGCGCCCATTCGAATTCTCAGTGCTGCTTGCCTTGCCTGTTTACTGTATTCCTCACCAACACATTGCAGCTTTTCGCGAGCTATAACACACGTCAGCAAGTCAGGGCCAAGTTAGAAAAGGTACTCCCATATTTGGTTGGTGGCTGGTGGTCGCCTTGTACTAGACAATTGCGATAACCAAAGTTTTGACATCAGGTGAGCGCACCAATTATGAACTCTTGCCATGAGGCCAGCTTTGTGCACTCGGCATACTATGAGCTGATACCAGCTGCTGCTTCATCAGTGCTGTACAATTTCATATAGTGGGAATGTTTCCGTAAGTCGCTACACCACGCCACCGTCTTTGTACCACATCTCATGGGGATGCCAAAATAGACCGCCGAATTTAAATGCCTACTTAGTTAGGTATAATCTAACCAACACACTGGAGCAATGGGAGGCACAACTCGCCAGCTCAGACCCGAAGATGCAGAACCTGCAGAGAACCTCGAGCAACAACATTTGCATAAGTACATCAAGAAGCTGCTTTTTTCATCAGTGCTAATAACTGGCATCAGTAAATGTAACATGACAGGGAAGGTAACCTAGATGACTGACCGGTTATTTTCCACACCAGCGTGTGATGCGTCTTCTCCATGGGAATCGCTAGAATGTGGACTTCTATTGCTATGTTGGCTTTCCATGTCATGGTCCTTCATCAGCCGAGCCTTGAACGATATCTATAGGAACCTGCGCCTCTAGAATAAATCAAACATTGCAGTTTCTCGGCAAAATACAGAGTACTTCTTCGCAAAATAATTCACTTATTTTGTAAACTTACGCATTTTCTTTAGCTTTGAAAGATGCCCAGTAAAAAATAATACAATATCGGATGTATATAATCATAAATCAGATGAAGACTTCCCACACTGGAAACTGTCCTGGTAACCTATTTTCTTTGCATTCAACATATTACGTAGATCTAATGCACTGTGAGCTTCAGTGATGTACAAAGCATATGAAATGAAGACAAACGCTGTACAGACAAGTTCAAACTGCATTTCTATGCCATAATTTTTAATACATTTGTTTTATCACGCTTTACGTATTTTAGTGCAATAAAAAGTGACTGTCGTGATGCAGTGGTAACACTTGGCTCACCTGGCACTGCTCAGGGACTTTATTCTAGCGAAGGAAGCTGCACTGCTGTAAACTGGAATATCAATTTCCCCTTTGACTTCTGCAGCACATGTTCTTTTTTCGTACGCTTTACCAAAAACCTGACTCAAAAGGATCCTGCCAAGTGTACGAGAGCGACCCGGCATGCAGCGCGGGTGGGGTTGGGGGAGGTGGGGGACGGAAGGGGAAAGCAAATGCCGCTTTAGTGGCCACAGACCATTGAATACGGAAACGTTCTTTTATTTAATCGGTTAATGCCACGCTGATTTTTTTGTAATATATCTGTTGGGCGGTTATACTGAACTCATGTTCGTGACTGGGTGGAACATACGCAGAGCAGAGCCATGTGGCACGAACTGGAAAGATCGCCGCCCATTCCCTACATATGTCGCCTTCTACCAGACTGGCTAATCGTGCTATAGATACTCAAAAACATGCGGCAGGCACAAAGCATGTGGTTTTGGAAAAGGATGCTTCGCATTAAAACATGTAGCGGAAGTAGCGTCTGCGATTTTGCGGGATATATGCCTTTGCGATATGTATGAGTCTTTATTACTTATTATTCATATTCTTATTATAGTTATTATATATATATATATATATATATATATATATATATATATATATATATATATATATATATATATATATATATATAGATATGGTAAATAACTCGCTGACAGCTCGAGTTAATCAAACTGCTTACCATGAAAAGCCATCGTTGGCAGAGAAACATGTTCCTCTGTAACTACTTGGACTTCAGGGTAACTTCATGAGTCATCGATCGCGAATAGTTGCCTATTCTGCTGATGGTCGGCTCTAGATGGTTTTGCAGCTGGAAATAAAGAGCTGTATAAGTACATTTGCAAGAAATGGAGTATAGTCATGTTCATTGAGCGCAGTCACACTTCCTCTCTTTAAAGGCCAAAATGCAACATATGCGGAGCTGCACACGGAGAGATATCGTAATGTTGCCGGCACCACATGTGCCTGCAACTTCGCGTGTAGTCCTTCTCAGACACAGGTTACTGTCTGTCGACAAATAGCTGACATAATTAGGAATTTTCGCATTATCGGCAGGGGTATACAATGAACGGCGTACGCTACAACTAGCCCGACCAACAGAGTCGCCTGCATTGGAGAACCACTCACTTGTGCAATTTATAGATAATCCACCGCTGACCGGCGTGCGGCTCACCGGGAAGCTTGGAGTCTGCTTGTACCTTAATTTGCGTTACCGCGTTATAATGCAGTCAACGGTATTCTTCTGAAAATCACTGTCAAATATTTATGGTCACGCTTTGTAACGTTTAATAACGGCCATATTAAAAAGGCTCGAGATTGGTTGTATGAGATGTCGATCGCTTCTCGTAGCATCCCTGTCCGAAGCCCACGTTCACCAGAGCTAATACTGGATGAGCTAGGCTGGTAGGATGAAGTTAGGTACTTCGATAAATAACTTTTATAACCAGCAATATGCCTGCCGACCATATAAGTAAACAATGCAGAGCGCATACAATGCGGGTCATCTGCATTAGGCGCTAAGTACTGCCGGATCACGGCGGTACAATGTACAAAACTTCGTTTCTCTCACTGATAAACGCAGATGATAATTATAAATGTGCGGTGAGAACGTAGGTGGCGAAATAATCTCAATCACTATCACTGGGCAGAAAACTGCAGGAAAGTCATTTTTCTTGTTAGGCATGTATACCGCATTTGCCAAGAAATAACGCGACCACAAATATAACGCGAGAGGGAACTTTTCAACTCCCAGGAAAAGAAAAAATGCGTATTATGTTTGTAACAGTGAAGTTATGCTACACAGGAACATTAAACGACGCTTAGAAGCGGATGCCCACAGGGCTTCATTCATCGTTACTGAGAAGTGCCGTCACAAAATGTGAAAGCATGAATGCTGACGCCTTTGTCACTGTCGGCAAGAACAGCGCCGTCCTCCGTAACATCTAGAAACGCCGGTGATACAACCAGACATGGCAAAGCCCTTTACAAAATTGCGTGGTGGTGCACCGCTCGCTTGACGCACCTCCACAACAGCACCGATCATCTTGCTCAAGGTTGCTATTAATACAACTTGACCACACCGATGCGCCACTAACAGCGTTCTAAAAAATGAGAAGGAACACCGCGCAAAATGCACAGCGGCGTCTTCCAGCTCGCTGTCCTTGCCCGAGGCGAAGTGGCAGCGGGCACGGAGAGCACGGTTAGATGGCGAATAGAAAATTAAAAAATGGCTGTGGCTTAGCTAAGGTTAAGCCCAGGATGCGAAGCATACTAGCCTTTATTTTAGTTGTTGAACCACTGTTTAGCCTGGTGAACTGCTGTTGCTTGGTTCGGCTAGACGAAGAAACAACTCATGCGTTACTCTTCTTCGCCTTCAAGAGTGGAACGCGACAGCGTTCCCGTCGACCCGCCAAGGGGTGTAAGACAATGGGCTACGGCGCAGCGACTACGCGCCCCGCATTGGACGCGGTGAGCGTCGAGCAATGCAGCGTTCGGCGCGGCAACAAAATGTGCGCCTGAGCAAGCGACGCACGCCTGAGCCTTAGAAACAGCTCGTTTCTAAGGCAACACCGCATTCACTAGAGGCGCTTTTGTACCGCTTTGAAGCATCGAACTCGTGGCTCAGTGAGTACGATGCTTCAAAGCGGTACCGTACTCACTGAGCCACGAGTACGATGCTTCAAAGCGGTATCGTACTCGTGGCTCAGTCTGAATAAAGAAAAAAAAAAAAAGAAAAAAAACTCGTGGCTCAGTGGTAGCGTCTCCGTCTCACACTCCGGAGACCCTGGTTCGATTCCCACCCAGCCCATCTTGCAAGAGTTGAGCCAAAGCCACCTAGAAAATCAGTGTCTGTAGCACGCCGCAACCTTCGCTTCTCATTCCAAAGAGCAGCTCTGTCTCAAGGAGGCATCTCACCTCGTGAGTGTCTAGCAGAGGCAAGCGCAGCTGCTTATATACCGCCGCGGCGCCGCGAGCGACGGCGCGAGTTAAAGCCCCGTTTCTCCTCTGTCGTGACGTCACGGTGTCACGTGGTATTGAAGGCGACACCGCCGCGCCTGAGGAGCTGGGTTGAGCTCTCGTAATATGCTTCGCATAAAAAGAAAAAAAGAAACGTGTTATATTGAAACGTAGGTTGAAGACTGAGGCTGGAAGAGTAGACGCTGTCTCTTTAATGGCGGGCAAGAAAACGTGCAGCCAAGGGGTTTCATCGTCTTTCATGGCGTCGACCTTTGCGGGCGCCTTCCTGCGGTGCGAAAGCCCCACATCATTGTTTCATTTGCCATCCCTACGAAAACCGACCCTCGCGGTAGCGTCGAAAGGTGCTTTCAGCGGAGTTGACGGCAAGAAGGGGAGCTCCTGAGGTGCAACGTTCACGTACGTGCATAATACATCTTCATGCGCACTACATGAACAACTTCTGCGCGAGGATGACGACGAAGCGAACTGGGGTCAGAAGTATAAGGGATGACTTTGTGGGTTACGTCACTGAGGCGGCGCGTAACCTTGTAGGGACCAAAATACCGGCGTAGCAACTGTTCCGAGAGTTCCCGGTGGCGGTGGGCGTCCAGGCCCACACGCAGTCTCCGGGATTGTAATGGTCGTCGCGTCGACCCTGGTTGTATCGAAGGGTGCCGGTACGCTGTTTGCTCCGTATACGATGTCGAGCAAGCTCGCGTGCTTCTTGGGCTCTTTGTATGAACTCTTCCACGTGTTCGTTGATCGGGCTGCCGCAGGTAGCATGGCGTCAAGTGCTGATGTGACGCGGCACCCGTATACAAGTTCGAACGGCGTAAACCGTGTGGTCTCCTGTACAGCGGTGTTATAGGCGAACGGCAGATATGGCAAAATCTCGTCCCACGTCTTATGCTCTACGTCGATATTCATGGAAAGCATATCAGCCAGCGTTCTGTTGAGACGCTCCTTTAATCCATTTGTTTGAGGATGATACGCAGTGCTCCTGCGGTGAGAGCTATGCATCAGCTGGAGAACGCCCTGTATATGTTCGGCTGTGAATGCTGCACCGCAATGGGTGATGAGAACATAGGGTGCCCCATGTCGTAGGACGATGTGGCGAACAGAGAACTTCGCCACTTCATTTGAGTTTCTTTGCGGAATAGCTTCGGTTTCGTACCGGGTTAAGTAGTCGGTAGCGACGACTATCATTCTGTTGCGCGAAGAGATCACTGGGAATGGACCAAGTAGGTCCATTCCTATTTGTTGGAATGGTGCTTGAGGAGGGTGCACAGTTTGGAGAGAGCCAGCCAGTTTAACGGACGGTTTCTTGTGCCGCTGACAATCGCGGCAGGTCTTCACGTACCGTTGCACAGAAGAAAAATGTCGGGGCCAGTAATACTTCTGTCGTATCCTTGCTAATGTCGTTGTGAATCCCAGGTGTCCAGCGCATGGCTCACCATGGCAGGCTTGTAAAATGTCTTGGCGCAGCGCCGATGGCACGACAAGGTGGTACTCATTTGGAACGCTTCTGCCGTTTTTCCTGTAAAGGACGTTGTTGTGCAGACAGTACGATGACAATCTGCGCACGAGCGAGCGAGGTAAAACTGTTTCAGCTCCTTGAAGGTGCTGGGTCAGCCGCAGCAACTCAGGGTCGGCGCACTGGTGCTCAGCCATCTTCATGGCGTCAATAACGCTGACAAAGGAGCAAGGCATTGTCAGGGTCTGATGATGTCGTTTATAGTGTGGCGCGTGACAAACAGTCAGCGTCACTGTACTTCCTTACAGATCGGTAGACAACGGTAAGGTCATATTCTTGTAAGCACAGGCTCACATGGGCTAGTCTGCCTAAAGGCTCGTTGAGGTTGGCAAGCCAGCACAGGGCGTGGTGATCGCTGGCAGCCTTAAATGGTCTACTGTACAAGTAGGGTCTGAATTTAGTGATCGCCCAAACAGCCGCTAAACATTCCTTTTAGTGGTTGAGTAGTTTTTCTCAGCCTTGCTGAGACTGAGGCTTCCATAAGAAATGACGTGTCCCGCACCCTCTTGCAATTACACAAGAACTGCGCCGAGTCCCACATTGCAAGCGTCAGTATGAACTTCTGTGTCAGCGTATTCGTTGAAATGAGCAAGTATTGGGGCAACTTGCAAACTCTGGCGTAATTCATTGAACGATTGCTGCTTCTCGTTCGCCCAAATGAAAGGCACATTGTTACATGTAAGCCGTCTCAGAGGCTCAGCGATTCTCGAGAACCCCTCGACGAAGCGTCTATAATATGCGCACAAACCAAGGAAGCGTTGGACAGCCTTCTTGTTTGAGGGTGGTGAAAACGCTGCAACGGCAGCTAACTCCTCGGGGTCTGATCGGATGCCTCTTTAGGTTTAACAAAACGTCCAAGAAATATGAGCTCTTGGAACCCGAAATGGCATTTTCCAGCTTTGATTATGAGGTCGGTAGTACGGATGGCTGCGAGAACACTCTTGACTTGTGCGAGATGTTTGTCAAACGTTCTCGAGAAAACAACGATGTCGTCCAAATACAACGCAGGTTTGCCATTTCTGTTCAGCAAGGAAGGTGTCAATCATCTGCTGGAAGGTGGAAGGTGCGCAACATAGACCGAAGGGGAAAACTTTGAACTCATAAAGCCCGTCAGGTGTCACAAGCGCTCTTTTTTTCACGATCCTGTTCATCAACTTCGATTTACTAATGCCCGGATTTAAAATCCAACGAAGAAAAAAACTTGGCATGTTTTAGACGATCCGATGCGTCGTCGATGCTGGCAATCAATACACATCGCGTTTGGTGACACGGTAGAACTTTCTGTAAACTATACAAAAGCGTAGGGTGTTGTCCTTCTTTCTTGCTAGCACTACAGGGGAGGCCCACGGACTTGTGGACGGCTGGATGACGTAATCTTGGAGCATCTCTTTCACCTGCTGCTTTATCGCTTCCCTTTCCACTCGAGACACCCTGTAAGAATGTTGGCGAACAGGTCGTGCTGACTCGTTCGTGATAATGTGGTGCTTTGGGATGGATATGCGTCGTTCTTTGGACGACGTTCAAAAACAGTCAGAAAATTAATTAAGGAAGCTCAATAGTCGTTCTTTCTGATGGTCTGGCCGAGGAGCGTTAAAATGAACGCGTTCTTTTGAGCTAGGTAACTCACATTGCTGAGATGATGCGATTTCTAATTGGCCAATGTCAGTAACATCAATGATTTCGCGAAGAAATGCGATCGTCGTAGCTCGCGGTACATACCGATACTCGTTGGTAAAGTTTGTTAGCAAAACGACTGATCATTTGTTTTGCATCTGAAGAAGCCCTCTGGCTATGAAAATGCTGCGTTTAATGAGCAGGGGTTTGTTTGCCTGAGCAATGACTTCGGCGTCGTCCTCCATGTCGCATTGGACAACAGTAAGCGTGCTTCTCTTGGGTGGCAATGTGATGTGATCGTGGGCTACACGAAGCGCAACGTCATGGTCGTTGTCATTACTCTTCGCTATGGCTTGCGTAGTAGCGAAGCTGACTCTGGACTCTTGCAGGTCGATGATGGCACCGTTCGCATGAAGTAACTCCATGCCGTGTGTAAGGTACTTTGAACACTGGGGGAAAATGACAAAGTCGGCGATGAACGTGAAGCCCCGGATGTTGACTCGTGCCATGCACCGGCCCACTGGAGTTATGAGGTGCCCTGCTGCTGTATGGCTCTGAATTCCAGCCCATTGTGTCTAAACTGTTCATTATACGCGCGAGATTCTGGCTCATAACAGACGTGTCCGCACTCATGTGGACTAACGCCCTGACTTCGTGGTCATCTATGCTAATACATTGCATTGCCTACGTCTGAATTTCGGCATATCGTTGTCATCGTTGTGGAAGATTTTTTGCTTTCACAACGTCAACGACCTTCCCTGAGCAGATCGCTGGACTCAGTTTTCCCTGGTGTCATGGCTGGGTAAGTGACGCCCCTCGGCGTGAAGAGGGGGCTGGAAGACCTGTTTCGGGTGGATGATGGTGACCGGAGTTCACAAAATCGTGGTGGAAACGAGGTCATGTAGTCCACAAGGTAGGCTTTGATCTCTAGGGCGGCGTTAGCCATTGCGCGGGCAGGGCGCATTCAGCGAAAATCCACGGAACCCCTCTTTGCGGTAAGGACATGCCCTGTAGAGGGGATCGGCTTCACCGCAGTGAAAACACAAGGGCCTCTGGGGTGCGATCTTGTACGCGTTCCAAAATAGAACGGAGGCGGTTCGTTCCACCGAGCCAAATACGATTCGTCAATTTGAAATGTGCTGAACGCCATGACGTCAATAGTGACGTGATATCTGCTGTCAATCATTCCGTGTCGTCTGCTATCGGACGAACGGAACGGAACATACCGCCTATTTCGTGACGTAAAGAACGAACCGCCTCCGTTCTATTTTGGAACGCGTACAAGATCGCACCCCTGGTCTGCACTGCGTGAGACGTGGCTTTTCCGGGGTGGTCGTGCTTCAGCCATGAATGGCATGCTGCGAGGTCTGAAGTCACCAGTCGCTTTTTCAACGGCGCGCACACCATGAAAGTCCGGGACGACGCTCACACCGTGAAAAGCAGGGGACAAAAAACATCGCGCAGCTTCCGCATACGACACGCGAGGCCGTGGTTGCCTCATCCTGTGGTGTCTCGCTTCGCTCTGGGACTTGCACAGCCTGCCTGATTTTCTCATGGACGACCTCAGCCAGAGAAGGTCGTGATACCGTAGCCGGAGCCACCTGAAGTTTTTGGAGCTTTTCTCTACCAACAAATCTGATGAGCTCTCGCATGGCGTCGGTATTGTCAAAGGGTACAGCAAGAGGATCACGTGACAGGGTAGGCACGTCGTGGTTGTACTGCCTTCTTCGCTTCCGCAGTGCCTTTTCCATTGATGTAGCTTCCGCGAAAAATTCTGCAACGGTTTTTGATGAGTTGCGTATCAGGCCACGTGATAGCTCTTGCTTGACCACGATGCATGAAGTTCCTTAACGTTTCTTCCGGCATGGACGGATCCGTGCGTCGGCAAAGTCGGCACATATTCACACAAGTACTTGTTTATGTTTCTTGGGCGACCGCGTTTCACCGTCTAACAAATGTTATCGCTCAGCGCAGAACGCGCCTGCGTGTATCGGAAGTTTCTCGAATGTCATCGATGGTTCTATCCGCTGTCTGTTATCACTCGACTTTGTGTAATCTGATTGCAAGTATGCGCGACGCGAATTGTGTAGGACTTTCTGAATGACACAATATGATCACATGCGAGCACTAGCGATTATTCTGGAACCTTCGATAACTCAGGTAAAAAAGCCGATACGCTTGCCCCGCCGATGAGATTTTCGACGATTGCCGACTGTGTTCGCCGCTATTGTTGTGCTTTAAGCGTAACTTGCTTTTGTGGGCACAGGTTCGACCAATAAGCAGTCAGTCAAGCTATTGACAGTTTTGTCATCCCCGCCTCATTTACATGCGCGTCACGGTTAGACTTAGTTTAGAATGAAATTAAGCATGGGATTTTTTACAATGTGTGCCTCTGTAACCTTCCAATCGCACAATTCTCAGCAAAACTGTTTTTTCAAGCGCTTATGTTAGTTCCTTTCGTTTTCAACCCCAATATTTACGAACACACTGTAAACGTTACCAGCACTTTGTACATATAACAAGCTTTCTTTACCCATTGCCCGCCCCCCTACCATTCTCCGCGAACTTACGCACCGTGCCACATCCCAGAACCCAGGAAACATGAGCATGTCGTATTTGCCTAATACTTCTGACCTAATAAATAGTTTATTCCTAAGGCCGCGAGTAATCGGCATACTTCAATAAACTTTGCGCCCATATCACAAATAAAGTACCACCCATTTCGACCAAATGTGAACTCGGTGTCACATTTAGTTCTCCCACAACAAGGGGCAAACGTGTGATTCGTGTGATCAAAACACTTTCGAGAGCTGGTATTAGTTTTTTTGTAGAAGGTCCGTAGTTAATCTGTACGATTAAAGCACTCATACCACATCGCTCACAATGTGCTTTCATTTCGCATGCATATTGAAACTAGGTGCCACTTTCAGCTTTCACATGATCGAGCTCTAACAAAGTACGCCCTAGTATGACGCCTCTAAAGAGTTAGAAATCAAGTAATAAGTAATTGTTTACAAAAACTGTAATTAATCTGCACAATCTAAACATTGCCGGCATATGACTGCTAACATGCCCCAATTCCTACAAACTTAAACTTGGGGCATCATTTAGTTATCCCAGGACACTGTGAAAACATGAATTTGATTAGGGTTTTAAAGTCATTCGATCATCGCGCTATTAGTTTCTCTGTGAAAGAGCACTGCATTGATGGGTGAATCCCGGCAAAGCAACACGATTAAGACAAGCTTTTTAACGTTTGCAATGTTAAAACTAAATAATGTGCCGAAACATGACATTCTGTACTATTTGATCGTCAATAACGCACTTTCAAAGTGTAGCGTGCAATCTCAGTCACTAGAAGCAGATGTTTTCTGGGACCTAGTAAAATACAAAAGTACATTTTCCTGCACAAAGACATGTTTTATTGTTCACGGACCACCCACGTTGTGCCATAACAAACTGCAATAAAATAATCCTGCACATAAGTAAAATATACCTACACATAACTCATATCTGCCATGTTCAATGGATTTTTGTGACCATAACGGTGAACGACGAATATGCATGTGTTAAATGACTAAGAAACTGAGACGGTAAAATCCAGGCGGAATTTATCACTAAGGCGGTATCATATTTAGCACATACTCCCACGTTTGGTACGAAGCATAACCGGACTCCTAAATTCCGTCTGTTTTCATCTCCGTGCACTGATTTTAAATGAGTGTATTATACGCGAAGGTGCCTGTAAGTTACATATATTCGTTTCCGCAACAAACACAGCCGTTCTCCGCCATATACGCGGCTCACCCCACATTGCGAAGGGAAAGTTCGTGCACGGGAGCGACGGGCAACACTATTCGGTCAAACTTTGGGCACTCGCCCTAGCTTATGCTTCGCCGAATGATAGCCCAAACGACATTACCTCGGCGCTGTCGATAAACGATACGCTGTAAGAATAGGTGTGCGTAGGCTCTTCGTAAATTGCTTTACGTTCGCAAGAAAAGGGAAGAAAATAACCTCTTTTTTTAATTCTACGGTCGCTAACACCTTCGGTGGCACGGCCTTTATAAAAAGACGATTTTGTCATCTTGGTGCGAGGGTTATTTTTGTAACGCTTTGAACTTCATTACCGGCTGTCGTCTTTCTGCTGGGGTAGTCTTTGTTGCCGATGACGATATTCATTGACTCGAGGAACCATTTTTCATGAAATGTTATATAATTTTGCGGTTCTTCCGTCTTCTTTTGTTTTTTTTTTATAGCAGGCTTATTGTTCGCGCACGTCGACAAAGCGTATAGGCAGTTTTTATTCTGACGTCATTGTTGAGGCTGAGGCCTATGAATGCAATGAAAGCTCCATGAATTCTAGGCCTGAGAAGGTTATGTCTGCAGAACTACTATACGCGGAGCTGTAAATTGAATAAAATATGCGCCCTTAGCTAACAAACTGCGTGCAGCTCACCTGATAAAGGGGGCAAGCTTCCTATAGCAAGAGACAATAAGTTACTAACACCTCATTTCTTTGTGCCATATTATCAGTACAGCCTTTTCTTAACCTCCTTCCTTTAACGATCTGCCCTTCGTAACAGCAAGTTTGCAGCGGTAATACAGCGTACTGACGAAATGGACAATCTGAAATGTCGCATGCTGTACTTCATTTCTCCGAGAGACCACACTCATAGAGAAGTCACTGTTTTATGAACGAGGTATTCCTTCTTTTCTTTCTTAACTTAAGCAGACAGCTACACTAGAGAAAAGGGTACGAAAAACGTCCTCTTACTTTGGCGCATTGATTGTAGAAGGAGTGCCAGGACCACCCTAGAATTATACATTCAACGGAGCGGTCTCATTACCTGCGAGTTGGCCAAAACAGATTATTGGGATTCACGCCATCAAGTAAGAGCTTTAGGTCCGCACCATTGTTTATGGAAGTGCTCCAGTAAACAGAGATGCCTTATCGGACGCTAAAGGGAACTAGTGAACAATATTAAAACAACACTTCCTATTTTTGTCGTTTACTGTCAAAACAAGTCGAGGGGCGCTGACTTTTAGTTTTATTGCACCGAAATGACCAAAATTCAGCGATTGCAGGCGAAAAAGGAATTGTATGCACTGTAAAAAGTGAAGCTGTTTATTTATGTTCTTCCTACACGTACACTGAATTGCAGAGAATAACTACGAATGTCGCACTTTGTGCCAAGGCTGCGCTTTCGTCCCTCGTCAGCACAAATAAATAAATAAATAAGTAAATAAGTATATACATAAAAAAGTAACTAAATAAATAAATAAATAAATAAACCTTATTATAGACAATAATAATTAATCAAACATATTTTTACTAATGTACCCAGGAGCAGCTGCGTAGCTTTCGTACTGGTATGCATAAGAAGTAATACGCGAGACAAAATGTACACAGAAGAGAAATGCGATAGACAAAGGAAAACAGAAATAAATAATGAAACAGAAAGGGAGGAGGCGGGCATAAAAGGGAGTTAATCATGCGAGATGCTTTTATCTACACATGTACCAAGCACAGGGAATGGACTCTGAAATATGTCAATACAGGCAGAATACTTAATGCAGGTTTTTCGGAGTGACAGTCTCTCATGCAAGAAGGCCGCACCTAAAACGCGTAATGCGCTGCCTGGTATAGTTTTGCGGCACTGAAAATTACACATGATCAAGAAGCTTTGGGCAGTGCATAATGCGGCGGACCGCTTTAAGAGGAGCAAAAGGTCTGATTTTATACGCCTAGATTTCATAGGTGTGAGCTGAAGTATACTTGAGAAGGCTGGACTATATGTCGCTGGAACTGCAAAAGTGGGGCCATCCTTGAATATATATATATATATATATATATATATATATATGAATGTATGTATCGCTAATAATATTCATCTTCACCATTCTCCTATAAAGGCGACAAAATTAAATCAAGTTGGAAAAAAAGACTGGTATAAAAACTAACTTCCCCTCACTTAAAAAAAAAAGGAAGAAGAGCCGGAGCCTCAGTTGACTGCGCCACGTAAATCTAGCGTTTCTTCATTGCTCCTATCCTGCCAAACAAACACACTTTCAAAGACGGCACGATAATTCAAAGAACAAAGTGGTTGTTGGACAACATGTTAATATTTCAGCCATCGCTGTCTTTATAAAACGTGAGCCATCCACCGAAACACATCACGTTCTTCTTTCTTCCGATCTTTCTCATTCCCCTGCGCAGAATTGCCTGCTAAAGGAATGTAACTAAGGCCGAGCTTTCTGCCTTTCTTGTCGCTAAAGTTTTATCCATCAATTTTTTTTTTTAGAATGTCGAATCATTAACAACAGTGCCCCGAAAACAGCAGCGAAGCTCGAATGCCAGAAGGAACAATGGCTCACGGGGTCACCTGTGACTTGCACCACAGCACACGACAGAATCCTAAATCAGTAGCAAGATAAATTAAGAGACGCGGAACGAGAAAGGCTTTGTAGTGACGGTTGTTGCGGAACGCCAATCGATCTCTCCCTTTCACTATGCCCCATCCCCCTGGGTACGAAACCATGTGCAACCTGGTTATAGACATTGTCAGTGTTTTTATTTATTTCTCTCTCTTGGGCGACAACAACGAATGCCACAAAGACAGCCACGACGACAACGAAGTGCAGTGAACCACCGTCCTGAATAATTAGCGTCAACAAGAAACCCAGCCTGCAGCAGGCTGGTGATAGCAGTCCAGGTTAGCTATGCTTCTTCTTTTTTCCCTAGAACGTTTTGATGTCAGCGTAATTACTAATATTACTTCACGGCAATCTGCGTAACCTACGGCTGCTGAAGGCTGCGCAGATTTCCGCGATTCTTCTATTTATTTAGGCATGAATAAGTATTAGTAACTAAGTTAGGAGTTCATCAAACCATCAATACAGCTACCACAGAAATAGGCTGCACAGGAAAAAGAAGAAACGTACACGACCATCTAAGACACTGTCCGTGTGAACCACGGCTCATGTACCTTTAAGTGAAGGCTAACGCGTCTGCTTGTTATTCCCAGGTATACATATTTTGCGGGAAAGCGGAATGAAGTATTCAATTTCTGGGGGGCAGGGGACACAATTTAGACCATATTTGAAGCAGTTTAGAAGCAAGCACAAGTGTGTAGACCAAAAGTTCTGAATGTCCTTTCTTTTATTTTAAAGGCGATATCTTTCTTAGTGAGCCACCCACTCTTTGCCGTATTGGGTAGGTGTTTTTCTAGCCTCTTTCGTGGGCTGATATTGGAGATAATACAGTCTAAACCCACAGGCCAATCCCACAAGTAGTGCAGTTCAAGTCCGACGCTACTGCTAATTCATCCATGTGAAGGACATGTGCCCGCAGAGGTTGCTTAGTGGCTATGGAGTTGGGCTGCTAAGCACGAGGTCGCGGGATCGAATCCCGGCCACGGCGGCCTCATTTCGAAGGGGCCGAAATGCGAAAACCCCAATGGATCCAAATTATACCGGAGTCCGCCACTACGGCGTGGCTCAAGATCAGGTTGTGGTTTTGACACGTAAAGCCCCATAACAGCTTAAGTTAATCGTGCGAAGGGTGTCGCGATAGAGTGTCCCCAACTCACTCAGGAAGAGAGTGTCTTTGATCGAATTTAACTAGTGGTTGAATGACCTTCCAAGTTATTTTACTTAGTTTTAACTGGTTGGATGTTGTATAAATAAAAACGGCGCAGTATACAACTGACAGCACTTATCACGAAATTTATTTGTGGCACATCCATAATTACACCCATACGCAATTAGCAGCAATAACAACGTCATCGTGATAAATAAAGCAAACGCATATCTTTCAATACGGGAGCCACAATAACCAAGAGACTACTTAAATTATCAGTGTAAAGAAAACTGAGAAGAGTTGAAGCCCGGCTAGTTAAAGGCATATGCATAACTGTGCGAAACAGACATACAGGTTGTAATGAAGGCAGAAAACGTGAACCATAAGAAAGGCTAAATGACATATTTCAATAAATGTAGCAAACCTAAAGCAGGCTAAATCACTCATTCCCATCGTTAGGTTTCAAATGACATCTAACGGAAATACTTATCTACATCACCGTGACACTTTACTCCACGGAGATCGACAAGCACTCATGACTCTTCAACGTGGAGCCATCGCTGGCCGTGAATAGAGGTGTTGTGCACGAGGTTTAATGCACTAAAATTTTGTCGCGGTACATGGAATCTGAATTTCCGCATAGTCCGGCGCCTCCCCTCCTTGTGTTCATACTGATATAGGCAAGCGTACCGAAATATGCTTCTCTGAACAGCAGTGAACTCAAGGATCAGCGCGCGGAGTTTGAGGGCTGCTGTCGCGTCATGCGTTCGTCCTGCCCTGCATACTATTGACGCAAGCGCAGTTATGCACTTGGGGCAGACAAGAAAAATACACGTCGCTGGCAATGCACTATGCACGCATGACTCAATTAGCGCGATTAGTGTGGCATCCACGCACCTGATGTTGCCTCCCAAATGTCACGTCAACTCTGTGTATGCGCAGCTAATAAGGCAATTAGTCAGACGCCAGCGCAACCAGTGTCTCCGAGAGCTAGAAATCTGCCGCCCGGCATAATTAGCCTGGCAGGCACTGTCAACTTTTCATGTTCTTGCGTTTATCTGTCAAACTTGGGTGACTGCCCTCTCTTTTTCGAGGGTTCTTTCTTTTCCGTTTCTTTTTCTTCTTTTTTGAGCCGTTCTTTTCGTTGTCTCTGTGCAGTAAAGCACTGACACTGAGCCTCTGGGAAGTCAATTATCCTCAAAGACGTAGAAAGCCATATGTATATGCACTGAGATGTACAGCCTCCGTGACGGCTGCCTAGAGCGCTGGAGAAATAAGCGGGTGTACGTGCGCGCTATACGTGTTGCTCGCACGAAACAGCTTTGTTTACGGGCATGGGCTGTTAGATGGGAAAGCGACCGATAACTGCGCAGAAATACCTCGATTTGCGTGGGTTGGTCCATCGTGTCAGTGTTGATACAACCAGGCTAAGAACGACGATGAATAGAAAACATACGACATATTAGCGTGCGTTAATACTTTTTTTTATATTAACGCCAAAATAAAAGTAAGATATCTAGTCAAGGCAATAATGAGGACGGCTGCCCCGTTTCACGTACCAGGAAAAACAATACGAAGAAAGAAACAACGTCATATGACCAAGGAATCCAGAGTACAGAGTCGTGTGCGTTCACAAACACGCAGATATAAAAGGCTAAGGCACGTAGCGCCACACTGAGTTCGTACACATATGCATATGCAGAGTCACAAACACGCACACGAGGCCGCGATGCAGTCTGCGATGAGCTGGTTAACCAGTGAACACATGAGAAATTCACCCCGCGTTCTTTTCGTCCTCGTCTTTAGGGCCGTTTTATGAACACTGCCACAACAATGAATCAACGTGGTATGACCGATGGCAACAACGCACTTTCTTTAGTTAGGACGGTAGAAGTGAAGGACTGCTCGTGTAGCGTTGCCAAGATCAAACACCGCAATAAGAGAGGAAGCGAGAGAGCTAATCAAAACAACACGAGCGCCAACGCGACTATACTTGACCTCCTGCACGGCCGTACGGGTTGCGGTCAGTGATCGCACGCACCTACCACGTATGCCAATGAAAAAGCATCAAGCGTGGCTGAACTAATCGGCCTATCTAGCGTGGCGCATGCTTCGGAGCAGCAGAAGCAATCTGTCTCCAAGTAGCGGTGCCTCCGATGAACGGTGCAAGCGCGCTCTGCAGCGCACCACTCCGGCGCTCTATATAGACAGCCCTGACGGAGTCTCTATAATTGCGTGTAACCTGCGCGGATTTGGACGTCAGCGCTCTATATATAGAGGGACTTATAGACATGGGACAGCATTATACGGCCCTTATAATCAAGTTGTTCGCCGAGGCAGCGTCTCTTCCTCTTACTTCGTACACGTAGCAACAAAGAGAACAAGAACGACAAAAAGGCAGGCGCTATAACACACGTGAGCTAACGAGGTCTAAGTTTAATGTACCACGATTAGCTGACACCCGGGAAGTTAACTGCGCCGCCCATTTCCTCGAAGCATGTATACTGAAGAGTGAACGTGCTGACGGCACTATCTCATTGCTTAATTCCCATTCATTCAGTCTTTTAAATATCATCTTGCACTAAAGGAATGCGGGCCTACGAATGCACACTTGAGATAAGAAGACACTCGGAATACGTGCGTTCGCATGTGTCTCATAAACCGTAAGTGAATAATGCGCAGTAAATAAAGGGAAAAATAAAGTAAAGAAAAAACGCAGGCCTATTGCACGTTGTCAGTTCCTCAGTCAGAGCAAGCTTTTTTCTTGTTATTTTTCCCACCTCGAAGTAATGTTCCTGTATCACGCGATCCGCCCGAAAGCAAGCCAGCCCAGTCGATCTCATGAAATAATGACGCAGTTTCACGCAGCCGCTACCTGTTTAGTAAATGCGATATAAATCTGAGTGTGGGCGCGAAACCATCGGTTACCATTTGTCTCCCGCGAAGGATGTGCGGCGCCGGCTTCGCTCACGCGCGTCGTAATTTAGTCCCGTGACGGAGTGCGGCTCTTCGAGGTGGGCTCCGCAGCCCGGTGGCGATAGAAGCGGCCCATTCGTCAAGATTGCCGTTAATTAAATTGACGCCTCGGCACACTTATCTCTTTCCCTGTTTTGTCGTTATGATATGAGAGCGAGCGAACAACGAATGTGCAGTGCTGAACTCTCAAGACTCGATAGCGCGCGCAATTCTTCAGAGTGAGCAGGGGCGGTGGGAGAACGGCGATCGGGCGAAGCGTCTTCCGACTCGGCCAAGGCAGGCCGCTCGCGCTGAGCTCATGAACCACCGTCGACAGATCGTTTGTCACTCAGTTTGAGCTTCGTAAAGCGCCTCGTTGCCGTCGTTATAGACTCGTGCCCGCTTGTGTACAGCCCTTGGAACAAAAGCGACGATGGCGCAAAACTGTAGCAAATCACGTGCAATTAACGATAATGAAAACTGTTCTGAACTTACCGGTTTTCTTAAACGATACGGGTTTGAGTGACGGCATGCGTGAATTTGAAGAGCGTTAGTTCTCCCTTCCATCTCCCCGTTATTTTTTTTGTTATTTTTTTAACTTTCGTCAATTGACAATTTCGCTGAAGACAGGACGATGTGGAAGTGGGTTTGTGACCACCTAAATGTTAAAGATTGTGAACAAGTGACCCGCGGGGGAGCCGAGACATCTCTTGTTTAATACATTTTACCTTGTTTGGCGTTCTGTGTTTTATTATCTATTGCATATATACCAAAGTAGGCATTAGCGCTTGACATACATGTCATTTAAAACTTAAGCAAATTTATTTTCAATATCGGAGCTTCTTTGTCGCATAGTAGAAATTTCGGAGGTTAGCTGTGCGTTGCATTCTTTCTTTTCGTTTTTAAGTGCCTTGTAGTGTAGTCAGAGAGCATAGCTGCAGCATGTTTCTCCCAAGACACAATTTATTCTTGCCAAGACTGTCTGTGCGGGTCTGTCAATGACGGGTCATTCGCTACACTTTGGGGATTTAATAAGAGTGAAGCCGTATTTGTATGATTAGTTCTTTGATAACCCGCTGGGAAAGTTAGCGGAGGGGAAAATTGGTAATGAGAGGTACCGTAGAAAGCGGGTTTAAACTGGAAGTCGAATAAAGCATATTTTGGTGCATCGGGCCCGCTATTTTAGATATGTGTCTTTGTCTCGCCGTTTTGTGCGTATCCTTGTGTCGAATGCATACGGTTCTTTATGGAATAACTTATAAAGTTTGCAAGCGTAATTAACAGAGTTGAGGTATTTTCTCATAAAGTGTCTAATTGACCCACCCGTTTAAAACGCGGCCACAAATCGCCTTTCACAATATATTGCCCAAGTTTTATTACCATATAACTCCAATGGTTACCACTATATATCTTCATCGGCATCCAACGAAAACGTTTTCCACAACATCTAGCAGCGGTAACAGCTTCCTTGAAAAACATTTTGAATTTAAAGCGTGAGCGTTAACTCAATCGTCGCCACTACCTTTGACGCGCAATTGGTCAGGCACAGCGAGGAAACTACCTCAGATATCAGGCCGTGGTAAGTGACCTCAACTTCCAATGGAAGCTGAGTAATGTGAGATAGCTGCATCACACCGTGTTTCTTCCTCTATAGGTCAAAGAAATTGGCTTTTTCTAAAGCTATATCGACGTCCCCAGCTGAATCTCGGGCAGAACTGCCGCCATGCAGCTGCGATGTCAACGCGACAAAATGAAGCTTACCTCCACATGTCAACGAAAGCTTATAATGACAAGCAATACAACTTGGAGATGATATCGAAGATTGCGATTTGTATGCAAATTTATATATAAACGTGTGTCGCGAGTACGTGCTCTGTGGGAATGCCTTCCCTCCGAGATTCGCGTGCCATACAACGCTAAGTTCTGGTGACTAAAGCTTTACGCGTATAATCGCATATCATGGCGCTCATGCAGCGTTGAATGGGAGCGGATAACGCACTGTAATAAAAAGACGCAGTAGCTTTCGCGACACCACATGTAATATTATGACAGGCGCGGGAAGAAAACCTACGACAGACCAGCTATAATTGGCTGCTGCAAGGGCCAGCACACCAATTGAGAGAACTATCCGTTTTCAAGGAGGGAAACAGTCGTGTAGCTCTCCGTGAGAACTGGAGCAGTAAGGAAACATTTTAATGGTGTCCCAGTGCTGTATAATCATGGAACAAAGCACGTTAGGGAGGTCTTACAGAAATGACGTTCCTTCCTCTTACTGTTCTCCCGCCGCCCTTTTGCTTACCCCCCACCCATTTTATTTCACGGGAGATGGTACTTTGGTGCGGAAGTAACAATGTTATAATAAAACACTGTTGAACAGATGACTACGCCGTGTAAATCATTACCAAGAAGTGTCAAGAGGCATTTTAACGAGGGTTTCAGAAGATTCCGTGGTGCCGCACAGTAAAGCAGCCGTTATCGGAGAGTAGTCCTTTCCCTATTTTCCGTATACAGAGAACTCTACCGATATCGGCTTCTAAAACCCTTACACTCGCTTGATATAATTGCGCTAAGAAAAGCTCCGAAGCTTCAAGACGGAACTGTGTCTGCACTGAGGAGATTTCTTGGTGAGGCCTTTATATTTGTTTCTTTAAACAGCCGGCAAGAACAGGGACTGTATTCAGGACAAGCTCTTAGACTAGATATGTTCGTAAGAACATATTTCAGGCAATCTTGATAAAATTTCAGGCAACCTTGATGCTGGACATATGATTGCTAAAGGAGGCCAACCAATGACAAAGTTCACCTAAGAACAAAAAGCTTCGTAAACTCCACCCCGCTCTGTACCACAGCTGAGTTGCGTTGTGGTACTGTAGCACTGCTATTTACCCGGATTCCTCCATTATAACTGTACTTCGTGGTCGAAGGCATTTTCTGTGAAAAGTGGAAATGTGTAAGTACAAGGGATCCGGCGGCAAATCACACGCATGCGAATGAATCCACTTTATCCTGTTAATCACATTTTTCATATCGCTTCGTGCACCAATTCAATACTTGACTAAGTCATCCGTGAGCCGAAAGTAGACTGTGGTAGCAACTGAAACTTTCAAGTGCTGGCGAACGCATCTGCGAAGCACATCTTCGCCCTGGATGTTGTCCATCCGTGAACGTACCAGTATATTCAACCGAATGCTGATTAGCCATGACTGCACCATTATAGGTATGTATATATCTACAGCTCCATACATCGTATTAAAGCGACAATTCTTTAGCATTGCACACCCCGGTTTTGCGCCCCTCTTTCAATTGGCATCACGTGGGATATATAAATATACTGAGAGATACTATTTGTACAGATTTGCTGCAAATATTTATGTCCATATATTTGTGTAAACGTTATATGTAAACAACAGCCAGAATGTGGCTCCACGTCAGGCAATAGCTAATAGAAGAATAAAAATTGTATATATTTACTCTCCCCCCTTACACAATGCCTCTAGGGGCCTGTAAGGTATATTTAAATAAATAAATAAATAAATAATGAAAATCGAAGAGTTCTAAGTACGGCCCTAGCACATTTGTCTAAACAACGAGTGCGTTCTGTGTCCTGCAGAGTAATGACAGGGTATTCATAACGCAGTTGATGAGTTAGCATTGCCTGAAGATAAAATAGATTTGCCAAAGTGCATCTTGACCTATACGTGCATCCCCTGTCATAGCTGTCTATAGCACGCAAGGGGTGCGCCTTGGTGCGAGTACACGCGTTTCACCGGAGGCACGACTGCTTCGACAGCAACTTTGTTTCTTAGCCGCGTTGCCTGACTGGCAAGCCACTGTTACGTGTATTTCTCGCCTCAGAGATCACCACCGGAGCGCTGAAGAACTGGTCATACATTAAGCTACTTAGTAATAGGGAAGCGTTACTATGTGCGTATAGGGTTGGCGATGATATAAGCTGCGTTACTCAAAACAATCAAAAGCAAGAAGCACGTGTATGGGTCACCTGCAGTTTGTCTTTGCATGCTGAGAAATGGTAAACAGTACCACTAGAAAGCGCAGCACCTTACCGCATTGCGGTACTCCCGTGCTCTATACGCCTTCCGCAAAGGGAATGTAGTACAACCACTGGAAATATGTACGTTTATTGGAACGTTTTGAGCCTGGCCACATGTCGGTTGCCTGCAACTCACCGAGCATGGGCTCTGCGCAAGTGTCCTGGAACTGTTCGGTAGTACGTGCATGTATTTCACTGTGACCCTCTTTCTTGGCCCTCGATGTTGGTGTGCGAAGCACGAGTGCATAGCAGTCGACTATATGAATGTCCTCCGCTATTTGTGAAAACCAATATATATATATATATATATATATATATATATATATATACATGTGTGTGTGTGTGTGTGTGCGTGCGTGTGCGTGTGCGTGTGCGTGTGCGTGTGTGTGTGTGTGTGTGTGTGTGTGTGTACAGGGTGTCCCAGCTGACTTTAGTCAGACTTTCAAAATGTGCCGATGTACTCTAAGCTGACGCGCACACTATATTTTGTGTTCTGCTTAATTACATAATTGGTCAAGATTAATTAAGCAACGATCTTAGGCAAAAGATTCCAATGAGAAAGTGGTATATCGCTTTGTAAAACGTACAATTAAACAATTTAACCCGCCGTGGTTGCTCAGTGGCTATGGTATTGCGCTGCTGAGCACGAAGTCGCGGGATCGAATCCCGGCCACGGCGGCCGCATTTCGATGGGGGCGAAATGCGAAAACACCCGTGGTACTTAGACTTAGGTGCACGTTAAAGAACCGCAGGTGGTCGAAATTTCCGGAGTCCTCCACTACGGCATGCCTCATAAACAAAAAGTGGTTTTGGCACGTAAAACCCCATAATTCAAACAATTTATTACTTTCTTTCTATTAGGTATCCGTACTTTTCCGCTTATTCCAGATGCCCACGAGATACAAAAGGATACCACGTTACATGCCCGCTGGCGCGTCGTGATTTCAGCGCTCTGAAGCGTTTCTCGTACTAACGAACATAGCATCTAGCAGGGTGTGCTGCCACTTAAAAGGCGACAGGGCAGTGATGCAAGCGTTGGCTGTGCGATTTACACCACCGATGTGCTTCCTTCGCGGCGGTTTATGAAAGCGATAAGCAGTCACAGCGGCAGCACACCCGGTCAAATGCTATGTTCGTTTGTACGCGGAGCGTTTCGCAGCGCTGCAATCACGGCGCGCAAGCGGACATGTCACGTGCTCCTTTTTTTGTATTTAGCGGGCATCTGCAGTATGCGTGAAAACACTAATGCGTAATAGATAGAAAGTTAGAAACGGTTTAATCGGACGTTTTGCGAAGCACTCTGCAACTTTCTAATTGAATTGTCTTGCCTAATTTCGTTACTCCCGAAGTTGGTTAATTAACCTTGAGTAATTATACAACTAAGCGGAATAAAAAAAATTTTGTGGCTTACTCCATAGAACAGTCAGCAACGCGCATTTGGTAGCGTCGTCTCAGAGTGCATCGGCATATCTTTAAGCTCTGGCTAAAGTCAGCTGGGACATCCTGTATATATATGGCATAAACAAATGTCGCATATTTAGTTAAGCCTCACGGAATAAATCGCCCTTCTTCCAGTTCCACAGAGGGCGCCCGTGCCTTAAGCTGCTGGCCGCCGACTGATGAGGCTCCGTGATGTCCGCACCAGTACCAGACGGTGCACGAAAGGGGGCTTTGTGCGCGACTGTTGCGAGGCTTTAAATAGCGCCTATTGAGACGATGTCACACCGCCGAATCGGGGCGCCGGGCAACGAAAGCCTTCCTTTCAGTTGCACGCCATTGGAGTCCAGATAGCGGCAACGCTTCGACGACGCCTTTCAGAACGTTGAATCCACATCGCACTGCGCAACCCGGGGCATTGTATACCACGCTGTGTATACAAAGCACAAAGCGGCGTCGTCTTTATGCACCATGCCCCGGCCTGTTGCGCTTCGAAAGTCAGCTCCTCCAGTGTCCTCCATTTCTTCTCTGCTTTCACACTCTGTGCTGTGCTGGGAAGTTCTGAAGATTGAATCTCGCTGAGCTGAAAGCGCGCAGGCTATTTGTCTAGAGTTGGTCTTCACAGACAATATAACTCGCTTTTCTTACCTCTGGTACAAGTGTTCCCTTTCTTCGCGCCTCCCCCTGTATACAGAATGCGGCACGAATACTCAGTGGCGCTTAGCCGAATAATGTACATCTGCAGCGGATAACAAGCAACTGAAGGCGGATAAGGTTTCAAACTACGTTGGAATTAATTCTCCAGCTGTACTTGAGGGGAGCCAGCGTCACGTGTGCCCACGTGGGTGAGCGTATTGTTCCGCGCCTGCGCGGTCTGGCTTCATATTACAGCCACGAGCTCAAATATAGTATAGGACAAATATAGGGCAATGACCGTAACAGAAATCTCCCTCGTCCCACCTCTTCTAGGCCAGTTTCGCCTCCACCCTAAGAAGCCCACTGCCTGGAAATGGTTGAACAGGCACTGAATGTGACAAGTTGAAGCCACAGCTCCACCATAGTCGGCTGCAGGTGATTCGTGGATCGCCTTACGTTGCTGTTTTTATGAAGTGAGCGTCGTGGTCATTCACTTCGTCGCTGTTCTGGCTGGTGGTCGTTGTCCTCTGAGGAGTATTGCAGTCCGTTTAACTATCGCTTTTCTTCGTAGCGCTTGAGGCTTAGAAATACAGAAATGTGACCGAATCGGTAGGGATTTATGGCTTGGAAGTTAGGTTAGGTTAGGTGTTGTAGATTAAGTACTTTTGCTTTCATTGTATCCGTGTTTGCGTTGTTCTATGCCTAATTTTGCGAAGCATAAAGACTGTTCCTTTGAGAGGGTTTCCACTAAAAGGAACTCTATTATAATCCACAGTTATATTGTCTTTTTAGTGCAACGCGTATATTAGAACTGTCTCTTCGAAAGATCGACGCCACTTCGTGCTGAAACATTTTCACCCAATTGCAGCGCTCCGCTTCACAGCATCGTCTTAACTGAACAACAGTAATCCTTGACTGGTTCGCTGTATTCCTAGATCAAAACAACGCTTATCACAGGGAAAAACTGAAAAAAACAAATGTGCAGCTCTTGATCTTGTGGGTGAATATGAAATTTATGCCATGATAACTGCAAAAACAATTATGGTGTGTTTTTGCGCTCACGTGACGGCTGAATTAGCGATAGTCGACTGTGGTCTATTTGTAAAATCATGGTACTGGCCATACGTTACAATGCTTGCCTCATTAAACGAAACTAACGAGTGTAACACTGTACCTCTCAACAAGCAATACGGCAAGCCGAAAATGGTTTAATGTGCGTTTTTGACATTGCAACCTTTTAATCTGGCAATCTTGCTACACTGGAACTTTCTCCGGAGTATCGAACTAGCCCTGCACTCCGTGTGGCGCGACAGCGTATTTACTGTATTTACAAAAAAAAAGTACTTCGACAGAACTTTTTGTAAGAGCGAATTCCATCCAATCGAAATGATAGACATGACATTAGCGAAAACAGCTGGCCAATGACAAACATGATTTTACGGACCAAAACCTTTGTGAACTCGGCTGGTGGAATTCGCAGAGCTTTTTATCTGTGCCGCCTTCGCTAATACAATAAACTCTCACTTGAGTCAACTTCAAGGGACCCAAGGAAATAGTTCACTTAATTGGAAGATCACTAAAGCTGAATATTCACTAGAACATGGAACATCGCACTAAAGACATCGAGTCAAAAGTGGGAAATGCAATTTATGGAGTTATTTACATCAATATTTACGAAGTGTGTAACAGTTACGTTGCTGCCTATCTCATATTGAAAAAAAAACATATAATTCTCAGATGCACTGGGGATCCTAAAGTGCAAGAAGTAAGAAATCTGTCCAGATGGTCAATGTATTTGTGCATTTCCTCTGGCACAGCTTGTTGCTCAGAAACGAAGTCTCGCAACTTTCCAAGGCATACTACAGCCTCGGCTAGAGTTACAGGCTTTGAATCTGCGTCTGACATTGCATCTTCCTCGTCGCATTCTTCTTCGGGGCGAACACTGGAAACGAATTTCTAGAACTGATAGTTCAGCACAGGTAACGAACTCACTGTCACATTACACATAGCCGTCGCTGGAAGGGCTATTTGGGGGCGGCGGGCATCAGCTACCCCAGCGCTGCAGAGCACAAAACTTTGTTGAATTGATTTCAAAAATGAGCCTGGATCCACTGATCAAGTTCGTTGTACTATCGCTATTCAGAAATTCGTTCAACTGAAAGATTTTTGCATTGGATACATAGGAAAACCGCCGGGGATTTTCTAAAAGTTCATTCTGAAATATTCGTTATACCGACGTTCGTACAACTGAGAGTTTACTGTAATATTCCGTCATTACGATCTGCTTCAATTTATCCTCAGTATGAACAGTTCTAACGAAACTAGTTTTTATTTTATTTTTTAATGTGCTTTTAGGGGTCGATAATTCATTTTCGTTCGTATGTATACGAAGTTGCTTTACAAGAGGTATTTTACAGCAGCACACTCACCCTCAGCTGTGTCTTAGCAGCTATGGTGTTGCGCTGCCAAGCACGAGGTCGCGGGTTCAATGCCAGCCGCGGTGACTGCATTTCCATGGGGGTGAAATGCAAAAACGCCCGCGTCCCGCGCTGTGGGGGCGCGCGAAAGATCCCCTGATGGTCAAAATTAACCCGGAGTCCCTCACTATGGCAACAATAAAATAAAAGAATAAAATAAAATAAAATCGCGGTTTTGACACTTAAAACTTCAGAATTTAAGCATCACGATTAGCAGCAAGCTCTGCGGCCCTCAGATGTTGCCATATGGGATAGCTTGAATGTCACTCTACTTAGCATAGCCGAAATAACAATGGCACCTGTGAATGTGAATGCGGTCCCCATATGTCTCACTCAGTAATAGCAGCTTTATCTGTTTCAACGGCATTTTGGGCGATCGACATTCTTCGTTGCAGCCTGAGTGTTTAGGCGTACTTGGGATTGTTGGAGACAACACAAGGGAAATGAAGGTCTCGCTGCTGGTGTGTTTTCTGATGGAAGACAACCTTGATGGATGACGATAACCTCCGAAAATGTGCCACGAGATTTCTGTGCTGGCGAGGGAGCCAAGTGATGATCGGTGACGCGGTAAAGATAACGAATGTGCGCCCTGGGACGATCCAGAGTGACGTATGCTTGGATACGATGAGTTGAGGCGGAGCACGATTGTTTCAGATGGTGACTCACAGCGAAGTCTAAACACGGGTGCAATGCTTAACCCTGTAAGCTGTCTAATGACCGAACATATTTCGTGCATCTAAGGCAGCACTTCAGAGTTTGCAATTTACACTATATCACAGGACTCGTGAACAGCTGGCATATGGGATAAGAGAGGACCACCATCAAGCTCATGATAAAAGGCATGAAATTATCTTTCAGTGGCTGTCACGACACATCAGAATTCGTGGTAATGACCTCGCCAACGAGGCCGCGCGGTGCCCCGGTATGTCCACGCAGGAGCCCGAAAAGTTCCGATCTGCTTATCCAGAACCAATGCTACGAGGAAATTGATTTTGTGGCTGAAGGTGTGACACAGAAATAATGGTTTTCTCCCAACCTCTCGAACTGTCATCTAGGTGCATTGATCCGTCCCTGGCGCTCCAAGTATCGTTAGAAGTTTCCCGCTCTGAGGCCACATTGTAGTTGCCGCCTCTGGCTCAGGGTGGCACTTACACAGTCTTATTCGTTACACATCCGAATGGGTGACGCCGCCATATGTGACTCTTGCGGAGGCTCTGAAAATATTGAACACATTTTGCGTCGTTGTCCGCAGCACGGGGTCGAGCGTGAACCTCTGCAAGCAGCATTACACCGGCTGGACCCAAGACCGTTTTTGGCAACGAAGATTCCCGGACCATGGCCGTACAGGTCGATTGCACGGAAAGCAACGAGAGCTTTACTGCAGTATCTCAAGTCGACAGGTCTCTGCGACCGTTTAAGAGCTAATCCGCACTTTTGAATGTGCGCGAAGCACTGGACTCTCTTTTCTTCTCTATTTTTGACCTTACATCCCCCTTCCTCAGTGCAGGGTCGCAAACCGGACGTGCATCTAGGTAACCTCCCTACCTTTCCTCTCTTCTGTTTCGCGCTCTCTCCCTCTCTTTCGTTTGAAAGTGAATATCCCGTACTCACAAAAACCTCGTACGCCATAGAGAGAGAGAGAGAGAGAGAGAGAGAGAGGGAAAGGCATGGAGGTCAACCAGACGAGCGCCCGGTTTGTTGCTACCCTACACTGGGGGTAATAGAAAGGGGAATAGAAAGAGAAAAAGAAAAAGAGAAAGAGCAATGTGTGCACGTGGGAGGATGCACAGAGACACTATAAGCGGTCTCTTAAGCCGGTGCACTATAAGTAAGCCATAGAACTTACTGTTTTACTCAGTGAAGGCGAAAGTTCCTCATTTCGTTTTAGTAAAGAAAACACTTATCAAGTCTGCGTTCTTTAAGGCACTAAGCGTCTTGTAAAAAGAAAGTAGTGGCTGGTACAGTTCATGGCTTCCCCTGTTACTACCGCCCCACTAACGCTTTCTTGTTTTCTTCTAAGAGGGTATTATTAACGAAGGCGGCCGGTCCATGCCAATAATCACTTACCAACGAAAAGCTTTGCGAATTTGTCCGCATATTTTTTTTATATTATTTTAAGGCCAGCGAGAGATCTTTAAGGTATTCCTGTACACTGAAGCAGCAGCGGCCTTAAGCCTCGCTCACACGCGTGCTCGGGCAATCGCCCCTAGACGACGGGCAGGCGCGTTTCCGAAAGCAGGTCAGCTGTGCGTAACGCTACTGTCCATTTCAAGCCTTCGAGTAACGTGTTTTATTTATTTTTTTCATGCCTTCTGTGATTGCTTGCTTCGAACTACCCGAAGAACCAGTACGGCTTTCTTGTCGTGCCATGGGTGGACTGACTCCTCTTGACTCGGAGAAAGTACTTGAGAATCGTTGCTTCGCTTCCGTGAGCGCCATCATTCCTGGATTTAAATCCGAGAAGAAAACGCATTCGCAAGCGCGAAGCTCGATGGCTCATGTCTCCAGTCGTCGCAGAATGACTAGTGAGCGTCGCTCACATTTTGAGCGCACGGAAATTTCTCCGAGGACAAGTGTATATCGTTTACGGGTCGTTACTCAGCGCGGAATCATAACGATGCAGCGGCGTCGATTGTAACTTTGCAGGGAAAACTCAACAGCGGATGCGACAATACAAGACAAGGGGATACTCCTTGACAGTCAACTTGGCAATATTTATATTTTTTATTTATTTATTTATTTATTTATTTATTTATTTATTTATTTATTTATTTATTTATTTATTTATTTATTTATTTATTTACAATACCCCTAAAGGCCCTCGAAGGAGGGTATTACATAGGGGGGGTTACAAGAAGAGCAAGTGTACATTCAGGTACAGCATACATAAAAATAAAAACACTTACAAGACATTTTCTTTTCGTTCAAAAAGGCAGTGTAGTCATCATAATGAACAAAGAAACCAAAAAAGAAAAAAAAGCAACGTACATAACAACATCAGGAGCAAGCAACAAATCACAAAGCAAAAAATTATCAGGGAAACGCTTAATAAGGAAACACAACATTTTAACAGCTCGTCACAGTAGTGCAAATTGTTTCCTTAAATTTGGTTATGTCAGTTTCCATGGCTATGTATGAGGGTAAATCGTTCCAATCGATGATAGTGCGTGGTACGAAGGATTGAGCGAAAGCTGATGACCGGCACAAAATGCGTTTCACTTTGTTAGGGTGATCGCGGCGAGGAAAGATAATCGGCGGTGACTGAAAAAACATCATCACGAAGTGAGGAATGGTGGAAAATTTTATGAAATAGTGATAAGCGAGAACGTTTTCGACGAAGGCTCAAGGATTGCAAACCGGCACGATTTTTTAAAGATGTAACGCTGATGAATGTTGAATAATCTGAAAAAATGAATCGAGCAGCACGGTTCTGCAGGGCTTCAAGGTTAGAGGCTAGATATACCTGATGGGGATCCCAAATTGCCGCAGCATATTCAATTTTCGGGCGAATGATTGTGATATATGCCTGTTTTCGTACGAGTGGTGGCGCTTGCTTGAGGGTTCGTTTAAGTATTCCAAGAGTACAGTTAGCAGCTGCCAGGGTTAAATTTATATGGGGATGCCACGTTAGGTCAGACTGGAAATGAAGGCCGAGATATTTGTAGGAAGTGGAAGACTCAATCGTGCTGTTATTAATGAAGTAAGTGTTTTCAATTCGAGACTTTCGGCCGTTAAATGTCATTAACTTGGTTTTAGAGATATTAAGCGACATTAGCCATTTGGAGCACCATAAGGCAATTGCATCAAGGTCAGATTGCAAGCATTGGCGATCGATATCAAAGGAAATTGTGCGGTAAATTACGACATCATCGGCAAAGAGACGAACCCGGGACGTTACGCAAGAAGGAAGATCGTTAATATTGTTACGTGTGGAAAGACACAGACGAGAGATGCTATTTACACGCTATTTACACTGGAGCCAGACAGCCAGGCTGACACTCGCTCGTGCCGAGGGCACCTACCAACTTCTTCGTCGTTCTCGCGGCGGCTCGTCTCTCGCGGAATCATATCGTAATATTACCCCCCGGCGGCAAAAGCACCGTCACGGTGCTGTTAAACATCCAAGGGGCATGGAGAGTTGTAGGGCTTGAGTCGGGCAACGTGGACAATGTCACTGGTTGTCACAGCGGAGGATGCCGTGGGCGTGGCTAGAACGATTTCATAGGTGACATCGGTCACTTTGCGTATCACGCGATATGGGCCTGTGTAACAGAAAAGCAGTTTTTCACAAATGCCGACTTTACGCGATGGTGACCAAAGCAACACGAGGGCTCCGGGCACAAAATGGACATCACGGTGACGGAGGTCGTAGCGTTGTTTCTGCTTGTCTTGAGACACTTGTAGACGAGCGCGCGCAAGTTGGCGAGCATGGTCAGCATGGGCGATTGCATCACGGGCATAATCGCTAGTTGAAGCTGTGGCGGACGGAAGCACAGTGTCCAGTGGTAGCGTCGGTTCGCGGCCATACAAGAGGTAAAACGGGGAAAAGCCAGCAGTTTCGAGACGGGAAGAGTTATATGCAAAGGTAATGTAAGGTAGAGCCAGGTCCCAGTCACGGTGGTCGTCTGAAACGTATTTGGATAGCATGTCTGTAAGGGTGCGGTTAAAACGCTCAGTGAGGCCGTTCGTTTGGGGGTGGTAGGAGGTGGTAAATTTATGCTGTATTGAGCAGGCACGCATGATGTCGTCAATGACTTTTGCCAAAAAGGTGCGGCCGCGGTCTGTAAGCAATTGACGCGGAGCACCATGCATCAATATGAGATCATGTAGCAGGAAGTCCGCGACATCAGTTGCACAACTGGTCGGAAGAGCACGGGTTACGGCGTAGCGGGTCGCGTAGTCCACCGCGACTGCAATCCACGTGTTTCCTGATGTAAATGCCGGAAATGGGCCTAGAAGGTCCAAGCCGACACGATGGAAGGGCTCGGCAGGGATGTCGAGCGGCTGCAGGTAACCAGCGGGGAGCTGGGAAGGCTTCTTGCGTCGTTGGCAAAGTTCACAAGCGGCGACGTAACGTCGTACGGAACGGGCAAGGCCCGGCCAGAAAAAACGGCGACGTACACGGTCATAGGTTCGAGATACGCCGAGGTGTCCTGCCGTTGGTGCGTCGTGAAGCTCTTCTAGGACGGTGGAGCGGAGGTGTTTAGGTACTACAAGCAGGAACTCAGAGCCGTCTGGATGAAGGTTACGACGGTACAGAGTACCGTCGCCGAGGACGAAGAGGCGTAGAGTAGCATCGGCCGGAGAGTCTTCAAAACGGTCGATGAGTGCTCTGATGTAGGCGTCACGGCGTTGCTCGTCGGCGAAATGAAGCAGCTGGGATACCGAGAATACGCAAGAAGCACTGGCAATATTGGAGGAGTCAGAGTCGTCAACAGGGTAACGCGACAGGCTGTCAGCGTCTTGGTGCAGGCGGCCAGACTTGTACACCACGGAATATGAAAATTCCTGTAGCCTCAAAGCCCATCGACCAAGCCGGCCTGTAGGATCTTTTAGCGATGAGAGCCAGCAAAGAGCATGATGGTCAGTGACTACGGAAAAAGGGCGACCGTGACGACTGGAGCAGTCGGACAAGCCGAAGCCGTTGCGGAGGCGGGTTCGTCACCGGGAGGCATGGTGACAAGCTCGGTGTGCCGACCACTTCGGAGTTCCGTGGTGAGGACGGGGATCGCTGACCTCCACCAGAAATGTTACGTGTGGAAAGACACAGACGAGAGATGCTATTTACACGCTATTTACACTGGAGCCAGACAGCCAGGCTGACACTCGCTCGTGCCGAGGGCACCGACCAGCTTCTTCGTCGTTCTCGCGGCGGCTCGTCTCTCGCGGAATCATATCGTAATAATATATATTAAGAAAAGTAAAGGACCTAGCACGCTGCCCTGGGGGACACCGGAAGTAACGTGGGCAAAAGAAGAATTGTAGTTGTTAGCGGAAGTGAACTGGAGCCTGGAGGAAAGAAAATCTCTAACCCATGTGAGGACGTTAGGGTGAATGTTTAGGCATGCAAGTTTGAGAAGTAATCTGTGGTGCGGAACGCGATCAAAAGCTTTGGAGAAATCAAGGAAAACTGCATCTACTTGTAAACCAGCGTCAACGGATGAGTGTAAGTCATGAGCAAACCCTGCAAGTTGTGTTTCACAAGAGTAGCCCTTGCGGAAACCGTGCTGATACTGGTATATTATGTTGTGGCTTTCTAAGTATTTGGCAATTTGGGAGTGAATGACGTGTTCCATGACCTTGCATATGGTACTTGTTAGCGAAATAGGTCTGTAGTTGCATGGTGAAGAACGGTCGCCTGACTTGAAAAAGGGTGCTACCTTGGCTATTCGCCAATCATCGGGGATAGTGCCTGTCGTGAGAGATTGTGAAAAAAGGGCAGTCAGAATACTACAGGTGCCATGGCGTATATTTATCAGTATAGTGTTACTGATACCATTATGATCACATCTAGAAGAAATTTTCAGTTTACTTAAAAGGGAAAATATGCCCGCTTCGGTTACATCAATTTCTGGCATGTCGATGTCAGATATACAATCCTTCATAGGTGCGGTAGTAATGTCCTCACAGGGCGATGTATGAGCGATGTATCCTATGAGCGATGTATCCCAGTGAAGACGTAAAGATGGCAATTCATAAATGCTAAGCTGATTTAATGTGAAAATTCATTTCGCTCGATTCTTTTCCTTTACATGATTCACCTCTTACGAAAGGCCCGTCCTGGTGGTAACGTAGGCTATGCCCCGCTCAGACCACTGAAGATCGGTGGAAAGATGAAGTAGCTGGAATATAATCGTTACATTGTCCTTGTCCTGGCTTCAGTCTTATGCAAGCAACAGTTTAGTTCTCAGTAGCGCTTTAACATTTCGCTTAAAATGTTAGATGGATACACAGTAATGTGGAATGAATTAATTAATGCGCTTCCCATTAGACCACTTTAAGTATCCTGGAATAAAACAGTGGGAAGTTGGGCAGTAGGAAAGAGGGGGGGGGGGGGCGGGGGGTGTCCTCTATAAGAAATTCTGTTCTTTACGGCAAATACAATCAGAAAAACAAATCATGCCTCATTTTACACTGTCTCACTTTCAATCTTCATTGGCGTGCCACAATCATTTTCTGCACCGCAATATTGAAGGTTTACAAAACAACATTCTCAAAAATCCCGATCACCTAGTCACGTTAGCCCACTTAGGCGTTAGCTGGCGGCCTGGCTGGCGCGATTTAGTCGATGTCTACTTTTCCTTCGTATCTCCCTTCTAACCCATCATCGGCCTCCCACCCTACGTCATCTAAATTAATGGATTGATTCATTCATTTCGTCCAGTTTACTAGAGGATAAACTTGTAAAAAAGAAAGGATATAGGAAAAAGGTGGAAATGTATGCTAGTGTGCCCCTCATTCTTAATCACTGATTGCATTAAATGAAGAACTGTGGTACCAACTTCTTGCCCTCTTGTCTGCTGTGATGCCCGCAGCAGTGAGTTTCATATTTAGTGAAAGACAGGCCTAAGACATCGGGGCCAGTAAATGGAGCGTAGGTCGCTAGTATGCTACCAACAATGACATCTAGCAATTCTGTAAGTGGCGGCGTAGTAAAAGTTACCTCTTCGCCCTAAGCTTTTTCAGCCTTAGCACTTTCCCAGAGTAGTTTTCGTTTGTTTGACGTAGCTTGCTAATAATCATTCTGAATAAATAAAGAAGATCCTTTCAGTTTCGTTAAATTATTGAATATTTCTTTTTTTCATTTAAATCTTGCAGATAACGATTACAGGTGGTTTACCCCACTGCCTACCGAGTCTAAGTAAGCGTCCTTTCAACGCACAGTTAACGCTCCGTGTATCTTTAAAAAAAACAAGAAACAACTCTTTCCTTTAGATCAGTTTCTGACGTGCTAGCATGATGTGCTTACATTGCTGTGAAATATATTTCTCATACAGCCCCTTCACAGCAAATGTGCCGAAAGAAAAAACGCAACTCAGCATTCACTCGAGAATTAATAACCGCTTCACTGGGATAAGTGAATCTTTGAAGAAGAAAATTTTCTCAAAAGAAAGCCTCTCGACTGCATCGCAAGGGCAGAATCTGCATATATCCCTGCGCGGTTACTGAAGACGGGACGCAGCGGTTTCCCGCTAAGTACTCCGTGCATTGGGGCAGGAGACACATTCTGCGGTCGTACACAAGCTATACCGTGGTGGAAGGGACGCTCTTCTTGAGAACCTGGAGGAAGACTTCCCGCATGTGTTCCCGCAACAACTTGTGTTTCCAGATTGATCCAAAAGCCCGCAAGGGATTTGACACCTTCTTCACAGAAGCCTGGAAGGAAGCTTCACGCCTTCTTATATCTCTAACAGACACTGATCTGTTCGGCAAGTGGTAAATACCCCAGTGACAGTAAAAGAGACGCCCAGGAGGAGCGATCGCCGGCCCTGATCCTCAGGCTATACCCGCCTGCGTCTACAAGACACCACCACCGCCGCCACCACCACTACAGCTCAGCAGCGGTGGTCGGGGAATGCCCCTGCAAGGAGTGATACATCGAGGCAGTCAATGATCTGGTTCACACACGACATATAACGAACACCACGGGGTGCGTAAATCACGTTTTAAATTATTTTCTTAAACCGGTCCTTGCTGCATGGATAACGTGTAAAAAAGAGAGGCCAATGGGGGGTCTGACGTCGTACAGCTGCTCAAGCGTGACATAAACTTTTCGAAACGCGAAATACGACGCGAAATACGGTCGGTCACAGCGCAGGTTGTCAGCAGTAAACTCGGGACATCAAATCATTTTTACTTGGTGAATGATTAATCAGTGAGCTGCAAGAATCTTCGTTTTTGAAGCGAATCATCCAAATACACTGGCGATAGCAGATGGGCACTGATGCTTCTACTGACAACTGCGTTTTTGCACAACCTCTACAAAATGCGTTTATGTCATCTACAACGCTTTATAACTACATTACGAGAGACTGCTCATTCAGTGACATCCCCCTGGCAAGTCTATCACTCTTATTCTTCATCAGGCGAGGAATCTCGCTGCACAAACAAAGAATTTGCCTTTCCAAAGCCGAGTACAACATTTTAATTCTTGCAATGCCATACTTAAAAGTTATCCGCTATGCATGCACAAAATGGAACGTTTCTGCGAAACCTTTTTTTTTCTTCACTGTAACGTAAACAGTTGCCATGCTTACAACTCCTGGCTGTGGTCCTCATCGAAGCACGCGCAATCTTCAGTGTCTCATTGCTCTGACACATGTTCGTCAAGAAGCATGATTTTGCATCCCTACAGCGTAACAATCACGATGCTGTCATTCGAACACCTTGCTCGTAAATGATTAAACATGAGTTAGAACCCCCTCTGGGGACAAAATCTTTTTATAAAAATTCAAACTTGCAATGGCGAATCACGAGGCAGGAACATCCATTGATGACCTGCATGATGGACAACGAAATTATACAATACTCGAAGATCCCGCACACAAATGTGGTATCGGCGTAAGCGATGCTTTGGTGAACCGACAAAACCCCAGAGGAAGCACAGCGCACTTCGCCATTGTGCAACATACGGCACTATATATACGGGCGCCTCCACCGTCATCCAATTGGACGAATAAGCGCGACACAGCTACACCACCGACCACGGCACGCTCGGGCACCACAAAACACGTGCCTCTTGTGGAAGCTGGCGCGCGCTTGTGCTCTCGCGCGCACCTCTTGCGAGACGTGGCGCACGCGACAGTCATCTCAAGTAGCTACAATTGGCGTTGGCAGTGGAGAAATATTAGTGCGGTGAATATCTTTACTGATACCTTTGGAAAGAGGGCACTCGAACCTTGTTTCTATACCAGTAGAAGACACAGGGGCCATACTATGTTACCTCATAAGGGCCCTACACGACTCCGCGGTTTGTGGAAAACATGAATGCAGGCTCAGAACGCCGATGAAAGCGTTAGATCTCTATGCGAGGGAACTTCAGAAAAAGTGTGGCGCAACTTTGGAGAAGTGTTTATAACCTAATTTGAACCACCGCATTGGGTCACTATCCTTGAAGTACTGAAAGGCTTGAACGAGAAGAAATAGGATTAACCGAGGCGTCCGATATTTATTAATCATATGAGATGCCAACAAACAAGGACACCAAGGACGCGTGCGATGCTCGCACATCTAATGCGAAGACGTGGTATCGTTCCCCACTTGGGACAAGTTGTTTTTTCATCCACTTTCATTGCCACTAATTTATCTTTTCTTGAATTCAATTAGTAAGTACAAGTAATTTCCCCTATCTTGTCCTTAGTGTTCTTCTTTGTTGGCTTCTTGTGATATGAAAGGCTTGAAGAAATTCGAAACATGTTTGCACCAGAGCGCGAATGAATCACATGCGTAGATTATGGAGGTTTTGTGCAATGTGGACGAGGCGATAAAAAAATGGTTGTGGCCTAGCGGTTAAAGCACCGGCTTTTGTGCAGGAAGACAAACGCTCGATCTCCCCGTTGGACACGTATTTCATTTCGTGTGCGTGTGTGCTTGCATGTGCGCGTGTGCGCGCGTCTGCGTGCGAGTGCGTGCGTGTGTGCGCGTGTGTAAGTCGAACATTGTGTGTGTGCGTGTGCGCACGTGTGTGTGTGCGTTTGTGCGTGCGCGTGTATGCGTGCGCGTGTATGCGTGCGCGTGTATGCGTGTGCGTGTGTGCGTGCATGTGCGTGTATGCATGTGCATATGCGTGTGTGTGCGCGCATGTGTGTGCGCGTGCGTGTGTGTGTGTGTGTTCTCGCGTGTGTGCGCGTGTGTGCATGCGCGTGTTCGCGCGTGTGCGTGTGTATGCGCGTGTGTGCGCGTGTGCTTCCGTGTGTGATTGCGTGCCTGTGCGTGTGTGTGTACGTGTGTGTGTACGCGTGTGCGTGCGTGTGCTTGCGTGTGTGTGAGCTATTCAGCTTTAAAGCTTTGACCTAAAGGCTGAATGCAACAAAATTTGTCTCTAAATTAGCATTATACAGTACGCAAGTAATCTTGGAAGAGCAGCAGGGTTGGCATTTGTATAGTTTTCTTATTAGCAGTATCTAAACAGCACTTAAGTAGACGAAGCGTGCCGCAGGTGGTTAGCGACAATGAATCAAGTCGAAGTGCGTCGCCTTCGAGGTTTGCCTTCGTGTCACGTGTAGTTAGTTTCGTGTGCCATTCAATCTCTAAGGTCACGCAGATGAGCCGTGCGTTCTAATTGATGCCTCACTTCAAGCGCATGGTAATGTCGGCGTATGTTTCAGTTTTGGTATCATAAACGACTATTCATGCGAGCTTTCTCGTAAAGCTTTCATTCATATATTTCAAATGCAAAGGTCTTTACACAGGCTTAAACTGGCCTTTTTTACGTTTCGGTTGGCCTGTAAAGGATGTGGAGGTCTCCCTGCACAACTACGTCGGCCTCGTTTCGTTCATTGATTGCAGCCGCTTTAACGCTTCCGCCCAGCGCCAATATTCGGAAGTCTTGTGCTCTCGATGCAAGCTTGCGTTCAAGGACCCAATCTTTGGCGTCCTCACTTCGCGCACCACCTGTCACTACTATACTTATACGCTTTATTTCTAAAGGCACTCTTTGATGTCCTTGTGCTGGCAGGTGGGCGACCAAGTTGAAAGCGTCATGTTCACGCGAGATCTACTCAGAAAGGGTGATATGTAGGCGTGCAAAGGTCCTTCTGCAGAAGGATGAAACAATAGTTGAAAAGTAGAGAGTTGATTAAGGCAATTCGATATTTCATAGCTTAAGTGCTATCATTTTGTTAATGTCGCTTGTGTTTAGTATTCACAGAAGTTATACACTCGTATTTTATTTCGGCTTCGTAATATACTACCATTTATATCGTTATACCGGATGCACATTATAGTGTCCAGTGATCCTGTCAAATCGAAGACAATGTCAAGGAGATCATGAAACATACATTGTTGGTGCAATGAGAAAAAAAAGAAGAAAGAAAGACAGTTCCCATGCGGTTAGTGCTGGCGGTGACCCGAACTGTGTTTTCGCTATGTTATCGCTAGAATCTGCCAGTCGTGAGCGGAGTACGAAAAGAAAATGGATAAAAGCGAGCAAAAATGATTTTGAGAATTTACCGGCCCATATATTTCCCAAGTCAAATCGCTATGTCCACGTGCTTAAAGAGGACAAAAAAGACCCTAACAGAGCGCAGCGTATCCGCCTTGATGTCGGTCCAAATGCTTCAGCGCTCGCGAATGTGTTTTCCCGTCGTATTCCATCAGCCTATAGGCGTGCTTGCACGGTTGTGTCTCGTTCGTTAAGATGTCCGTGCGCGCGCACTTGCGACTCGGCTCGGCTCGGTGTGTCTGCTTCGCGCACGATCCTTCCACGTCCACACGCACAAGCAGTCCCTGAGGTGTCCACCGGTGATCGATCGCTTAATGCGGAGGATAAGAAGGCTCGCAGCGAAGTCGAAAATATACAAGCAGAGAAACAGGGGGGAAAACATTAATAAGATAGCGACCGCTTCATCGGGGAAGAGGTAGAGGTACAGAAAGGAAAGGAAATCAAAAGGGGAAGAAAAGGGAGAGGGGAGAAAGAGAAAGAAAAAACGGAAGGAGAGGAACGACATGCTCGACGGCGGAGCGCCAGGCCGTCGACTCAGGCGTTTAGTTGCTCCTAGAAGCTTGGTACTTCTCTTTTTGTTATTGTTATCTTATTATATCGTATTTCTTCTCTCGCGCCGCTGCGTCTCCTTGAGCCTGGCGATGCATCGCCAGAAGGCAGAGGCATGATCCATAGCTGAGAGGTCAGGCGTGCATTTGTCAGCCGCTGTGTCTCTTTCAGGTCGGTGTAGAGCCGAAAGCAAGAAGAAACGCGGAACTGAAGTGATGAACAGAAGGAGAGGGATGAAGACGCAGAAAGAGGGGGTAACAAAGAGAGGGAGAAGGGTTGACAGCGCGATTCGAGACGGCTTTTGTCACCTTCTAGCGTGGAAGAATGCAGTGCGCCGAAAATTGAGATTGGGTCCTTCAATAATTGAAAGAAAAAGAAACGATAGCGTGTGTGCGAAAATTATGGTAAATAGAATGGCGGTAAATATCAGAATATATACATATGTGTATGAAAGGTTTCAAAGCTAGGTACGTAAAAAATGTAGAAATGTTTTAAAAACTCCAAAGTGGATGACATGGGAGGAGGTTTTTAAGAACGCGAACGGAATGAATTGAAGCATCGAAGCACGGTGCGGCAGTGACGGCGAGGATATATATATATATATATATATGTATATATGTAAACTGATAGGTCTTTCCGTTTTTTCGGGCCGACGGTTCAGCAGGCAGCTGTGCAAGGCCTGAGACGAAGCGTTCATGTCGGCTCACTGTTTAGGGAACAAAGGTCTTTGAACCTTTTGAAATCTTCAGTGACAGCGGTGCATGACAAGGTGTGGCGGCGCAATTACTTCGTGAAAAAAATTATTATGAAACGCAGTACAGCTGGCGCTTTGTGAAATTTGAATGCCGCTTTACGTAACTATGGCTTAATGAAAATATTGCTTTCCCTACAAGGACGATAATCGAGATGTAGTTATTGCTATTCTTCAGATGCAGATGCACTAGTTCAGATGCATTAGATTTTAATTATGAACGCGAAAGCCTTAAGTGGCTCATAGCTCGGTTTTCCGGGATTATCGAAGAAATTGACCATCCGGCGTGATGGCACCAAAATTCAATAGCACCAAAGTTAATGGTATCGCCCATGACCTTGGTGGGAGTCAAACTCATGACCTTTGATTTTAAGGCAATTTAATTACGGCACTCGAACTCACGAACTTTGCTGGGTGTCGAACCCTCAACCTCTGGTGGGACCAAATTCTGTGACACCAAAATGGATGGTGTCACCATTGATGGTCGAAAGGACCACCTTCGGTGTTAATTAAGGCCAACTTAATTAAGGTACTCGAACCCTCGACCTTTCGTGGTAAGAAAACTCGATAGCAGCAGAAATAATGGTGCCACCATTGATTATCGAACCCACGACCGTTGGTTAATTAAGGTTAATTAGGACAGAATTGAAATATAGTTAATTAAGGCGCATGAGCCCACGACCTTTCGTGGGAGAAAACAAGTGGTAGGAATTAACAATGCATTCGAATGCGAATGTAAAGCAATTCAATGGATGTCTCGTGAGCGAGCAGGCTTTCGCCTTCAACCTCTTCAACGTATGCCAAAGTGACTGTCAACATTTTTTATGCAATTTCAGGTTAGTCCCTTGATTCGTGCTTTGACTTCCCCAATAGAGGAGGAGGAGAAGGAGGAAATAAAGAGAGAAGGCAGGGATATTAATCAGAAATGCATCTGGTTGGCTACCTTACTCTGGGGGACGGGAAAGAGGGAATAGAAAGATAAGATAGAAGGTGTATATTGACCAAATTGAAACGATTGCACGCGAATAATGGCTTCGCTCCCCTAGCTCACGTATATCAAGTATCGGCGGCAGGGGAGCCTCTTGAAATCGACGCTTTTTTCCATTAGAAACTGCTCCAGTGTTCCGAAAACACTTGCCTTAAACGACCCCACCCAACTGCACAAACTTTCAGCAAGCTGAACGCCTTACAAAGCGAATAGCGTCTTCCCGAATTGTTGCCATTATTTCTTGGTCTGTTGCTAATTTATTTTTTCATTTGTAAAGGTCATCGCTAAATTTGTGGCCAGGACTGGGAACTGCGGCTTGGGCGCCTTTCTGCTCGGCCGTCTTCAGTGTAAAAGAGAAACGGAGCCGCATCTAGCGAATGCTGCACAATTCACGTCGAAGCTGAGAGGAGCTTCCGAAGACTGACGCCACAGGCGCCGCACCGGAAGCATGGGAAGCGATGCGACAGCTCGCAATACTACTCTTCATGCTCCGTTATAAAAGTTGGGAGATTATGCTCACTAGCCAAAAAAAAAAAAAAAGGCTAGATCAACCGCATAGTCCAGTGCTCAATTGTCATCCACACGGCTTACCCAGGCAATCACTACCCTTTTCATCCCCCCCTCACCCCCACCATGCAGCGCGGTTGAGGTGTCCTCTATGAGAGACAGATACTGCGCTGCACTTTACCCCACTTTCACCTCCTTCCTTTAAGAACCTCCTTTACCCAGGTTGAATTCACGGGAAAAGTGACTTTATTTTTTCAGTATGATGGAACCGTGCCATTATCGACGTCCCTTCTTTCTAAGAAAACTAGCAACTTCGCATACGCATTTAGTTTCCTGTAAAATGTATCTTCGAAAAAATAAATGATGGAATTTTACGTGCCAGAACGACGTCCTTATTACGAGGCACACCTTAATGGAAAACTCCGGAACAATTTGAACTACCTGGGCTTCTTTAACGTGCGCCTAAATCTAAGTACATGAGCCGTTTCGGATTTCTCCGCCGTGATTGCTCAGTGGCTATGGTGTTGGGCTGCTGAGCGTGAGGTCGCGGCATCGAATCCCGGCCACGGCGGCCGCATTTCAATCGGGGCAAAATGCGAAAACACCCGTGGTACTTAGATTTAGGTGCACGTTAAAGAACCCCACGTAGTCAAAGTTTCCGGAATCCTCCACTACGTAGTGCCTCATAATCAGAAAGTGGTTTTGGCACGTAAAACCCCATATTTTTTTTTATTTCTTCTCCATTGAAATATGGCCGCTGTGGCCGCAATTCGATCCGATGCGCTCGTTCCCAGCATTCAAACACCATAGCCACTAAGCAACTATGACAAGTAAAAAAAAGGAAAGAACAAGATTATATAAGGAAGTTAGTGGGAGGCGAAGGCCTGTAACTGTCTCGGTAACACAGTAAATGGCTATAGAGTAGACGCCTGAGCTAGTCAGTGGCAGCAATGGCGTCACAAGCATTTACATTTTCCACCATGGTTCTGCGGCGCCACCACGGAGTGGGTGCGACCAATGCACTCGCAGAAGCGATCTTTGCAACTCATTCATTGAATAGGACCATACTACGCGGTCACATGACAGTTATGCACACACCTCATCCTCTGTGGGTCCGCGCTCCTCCTCACACCTTGACGTATTTATTTCTTTGCCCCCGTAGACCTATCCATCTCTCCCAGTTTTGTTTTCTTTCTTTCTCTTTCGATGATATCGCACTAAACGGTGTTGTAGCACATGTAGAAAAAGGTAGACTGGGTTAAAGTAGTGGCGATGGTAAAAAGTATAGATGGCCTATTTTCATCGCAACTGCAATCATATATGGACACTCAAGGAGCTTCCACACCATCGGTGCCGCCGTCGTGGTGTTCTGGTATTGAAGGTGCTTGTGCGGCCCGCGTGTAAAGGGTTAAAAGGTTTCTGACGACGCGTCGTACGTTTGGCTGCAAAAACGACGGAGCAAAGTGGATGTAACTCATGTACTCCACGTAAGGCTCCATGTAATCGGTTCCGCATCGAAAGCAGATCAGCGTCCTGGCTTCCGTTGCTGGCACGAGCGTTGTACGCACACAAAGTAGCGTATACCCACTGAAGTGCTGTGTCCGTAGCACACCGCGATCCATGCACTCGTCCGAGCAGCGGAGAACAGCCACTAGACGCTCAGCCAAATCCATCTAGTCCGCTCATTGGGGCGCTGACAAATTAACAACAACGGTTCTCATTCGGCCACCAATCGTGCGCGATTGATATACGACGCCAGTAACGACGCTGCCGGTGTTCCTTACCACCCCAGCACCGCGTTCCACCTGGTTTCTGCCAGGGCGATGTTCCTCCTGGACAGCGGCAGTCTTCTAGTGTGCCGCGCCACGCCATGTCGCCCCCGCGTATACTGTTAGAATATTCGTCTGGTGAGCTCAAGTGCAACGATATACCTTGACACTGTTGCTTTTTACCCGCACCTAGCCTTCTGCTGAAACTGTCAATTTGTCATGCCTTGATGAAACAATATCCGACGACAGCATCCCATGGTGTTATTAGAAGAAGTCTTTCTTTCTTTTTCATCCTCGCAGCTCCCTCGTGAATTAGATTTCTGTAACCAATGTCATGCATGCAAGGCAATACGCTGCTGCTCACAGTAAGTTTCTCTTTAGTCTTGCATCGTTGAAGTGTTAAGTTGGGACCGCCCATGCAAGCCCGTTTACTGAAAATTCTAAAGCGCAGTTTATAGCCCGGAGCATTTTTATCGGCGGCGTGGGTAAAAAAGGAATCAGAAGAAAACGCGCCCAAACTAATCCTCGCTCACTTGCGCTGCGAGTTTGGGACCGCACGCACAAGAACCGCGCCATTTACGCATTGCAGACGCAGAGGGGCAGTTCTCCGCACTGGAGAGCAGCACCAAAGTTTTCAATAAGGTGGCAAGTGATGATATCCAGCGCATCGCCGTGTAATGAGACGACGTGGCGCGACATTAAAGGCGGAAGCACAATGAATGTGGCGAAGTGGTGAAGCGTTTAGCATACAGGGGACGCTGCTGTTGCTCTTCGGGAGAACAGCGGGATGAAAGGCAAAGAACGAGTGGAGAAAGAAAGGATGTTGAGTGGACGGGGATTTGTGTGGCTGACGAAGGTGTGGGCGTGAGGAAGGACAGGTACTCAGGCTAATGGCGTTGGGTCCCCTTTGTGTATCTTGCCCAGTGGTCGGAAAGGAAAAGAAATGGAGGCGAACAAGAAAAAAATAAAAATAAAAGAACCCGGGGCGGAGAAACGCAGAATCTTCGGCCCAGAATGCTGATAATGACATTCGGCGCAAACACAAAGCACCGACTGATGATTAGGGACGGCCATCCATGTTCCCCACGCAGCGAAGCACGTATAGCTGCAGGCAGTCAAGCCCTGAGCGCTGTCCGGAGAAAAGCCGAAAGAGGAAGAAGCTGCATTGACGAGTAAAAAAAAATAGGGGTGCATTAAGTGATAAATAAAGGGAGAGCACGAAAGGCCTTTCAAATCACTGGTGCAACGTACAATTATCTGTCCTTCATTTTTCTATTCGCGTGTTTAAATCCAGTGCCTTTAGCGGATACACGAACTCGCTCTCTATCCCTTGATCACTTGAAGGCTGTTATGGAATTTCGATGAAGTAAGCCTGTCATATAGGAAGGCAAAGATGAAAAAAAAAGATTCAGAGGCTGAAAATTATAGTAGGGTTGCATTGTACGTTTTTTTTTTTCTCTTATATTGTGATATCGATTAGTTCTCGTCGTCAAATCGAGATGACTCATTCCAACGCTTTCGATAGGTGCACGGTGTGTTCAGTGAAACTTGAAGTTCCCGCCTTACTCGGAGAACAGTCGACGTGTTTTGGAAATTGTACTCTCACTTAGGAACTTTTCCTTTTGCCGTTCTTTCTCCAGAATAAATGTTGGTGAGAAGAGTTATTACGCCATAGAATTCCCCGTAAGAGCAAATCCCAGCCACTAGTAATGCTGGACGAAAAAAAGTAATTGGGGATTCGGCAGCTGATTTTGGATAATCAGCAACCACCGGTCAAATTTTCAGTGCCTAACCTTATAATTTAGAGCTTCACTATATTCGAGTTCCATAACAATACATATTGACAGTAGCAAGTTCTATTTATGCAATACACACCATGGAAATTCCCTTCTATATCCATTTGGATACCATTCATCAGGAAAAACCAGCGATATTGCTACAAAATTGAAAAAGAAATAAAAAAGCCTTTATTACGAGTAGGTTGATGAGAAGATTTATTGTAGCCCTTTTTACATTTGATTGACTACTGTTGAAACGGCGTAATTAGTTGTTTGTCTTCTTTTTTCATTTTCTTTTCATAATTGCCATTGTTATTGTACGCTTCAATACCTTGCCACCGTGAGACATGCTAAAACCTTGTTATTCATGGTAACCGATTTCGTGGGAAGGTTTGCCCCTTGTATTTATTTGACTGTACTACTTTGCCACCCTGCTACTGTTGCCCTGACTTATTAACTCTCATAATATTTTTTTACAGGGAGTCCTGATACAGACTTTGACTACAGGAGCTCCTTTTCAACACCACATACATCGAACTTAAATGAAAGTCATAATAAAACCCTGATTGTATATTATTCTTGCTATACTATGTTTTTGTTGTTGTGTCAGACAGTGACATTCAAACTCCGGTTGAGCAACTGGTTGGAGCTTGTTTATAAGACGGTTCCCAGCTTTAGCCTACCATGCAGTTGCCGACACTGCCGACCAACTTATTGCCCAATATGAATAACCCCTTGGTGAAGTTCGCTCGCCTAGGACACTCCGACCTTCGGCGTCGAAGGCAAAACAAACAAACAAAGCACTTGTGTCAATCGGAAAAGCCAGACGCTTGCCTCCAAAGCCGCTTGCCTGTCTGACCAATGAGCACTTTACTGCCCAAGCGCTGGAGACCAGAGAAGGCGATGACCGTACTGTAGAGCTTAGGCGTGGAACAATCAAGACGCGCTCTCGGCCAGTCAATTAAGCACTGGACGACTAGGCTGTTTTCTGTGTTATTCGCCCTACTTCCTTCCTGTCTTCCCATTCTACCGCAGCTGCTGTGACAGGGGAAGGCGACTGCCGCGATGTGTCGCTGGAGTACGAGCGATCAGCGCGTCTGCTCGCCTTTGCCCGGTGGTCTCGCGAGAGCGTGTCGGCGACGCTCAATTAGGTGCTTGATTAATCCAAATGGAGCGCTTCTAGCCCTTCCCAAGCTCCCAGTTCTCACAGCTCTGAAGAGACGATGTCACCCGTTGCATGAATTTGCGTGAAATCGCGGGGGAACGCTTCCCGCATTTTTTTTTTTACGTTGCTGGATAGAAGTGCGCGAAAATGCCGCATTCCTTTCTTCCATAACACGCCTCAGTCTAGCAAGTTGGCTAACTGACGTTACACTGATAATGGCTGCAGGAGGGAGGAGGGAAGAGAAAAGTAGAAGACAGGGAGATTAACCAGAATAACGTCCGGTTGGCTACCCTACACCGGGGGAATGGGAAAGGGGAAACAAAGATCACATGGAGAGAGAGGAGGGAAGGAAATAAGGAAATTGCGGCGAGTTCGCTGACGCGTGTGGTCCTACAGAAATTGCAATAAAAGTCACAGATGGTCGCACAAACCCGTCGTCCTTAAGAAACACAAAAGCGCCTTCACCGCTTTATGGGCCGACGGGCGATGGGGGCGGTGTTCCAGCAGCACTTGCACAGAAAGAGGGCGATTGTCCAGTTTTTGAAAAGCTTTGGCAAGTTCTTGTCTCTCAGGGGTGTATCGTGGACAATGGCACAGCAGGTGGTCGATGTTTTCTTCCGTGCCACAGAGGCATCAGTGGCAATGATTCTGCCGATAACGCTGCTCGCACAGCACATCAAGAAGAACACAGCGTTCCAATTCCGCTTTCGAGGACTGACGCTGCAAGGCAGCTTAGACACCTGGCACGCAGTCTCACACTGACCGATTGGAACTCGCCAAACTTACGACTTACGCGACTGCATCGACTAAACCCCTTCCTGCAACTCCGACCTCCACTCGGACTTCCTCGACGTGAAGCTACGCTTCTCTGTTGCCTTTGGTTAGGAGTTGCCTTCACAAAGGCATACCCTACATTAATTGGAGTGACTGACAGTGGAGCATGCGAGGTCTGTGGCACGGAAGAAAAAAAATAATGGCTGCAGAAATAAAGAATCTTCTGCCATGTAGTAGATTACTCGCTAAACAAACCCAAGCAGAGAAAGCCCTTCCGCGGGACATCTGAATACCATTTTACAGAACCACCGGTACATGTAGTACAAGCTGGGCTTTAACTATGTTCAAGCGTTAAGATAAGGTACAAGTAGAACTTTTTTCTCCCTCGTTCCCTTTACGAAAACCCTTAGAACCGATTGGTAGTGGTTTAGCAGGTCCGTTCCTTCTCTGATCGTTAACCGGTTGGGTGAAATCGATTCTCCATTAAGCCCAGAGTACATTCCGTTCATTCGATAGGGAAGACCATTACGATTACTGGGACGGAAAAGGAAAAGAACACATAGTTAATATAATACGTCGAGTTGAAAAATATCCCGTGAGTATTCGCAATCTTGTTTAATCCTTGCGTCAGCAATTATTTCTGCGATGCCGAGAATGTGAAGGTGTCCTTTACAAACCGAATTACGGGTCTGATTACAGCGAAAGGAAACCGTCCCGGGACCAAGTTAACGGGTAAAAAGAATACTAGTAGAAAGGGCGAGAAAAACGAAACCTATTGTGTTTCTTATAGGCATTTATACCGTTGTTTGGTGGTTTCAGAAGACGTTACGCTTTGTTGAAATCAGAGCTCTATTCTGAACGCAGACCGCACTCGCTTCCTATGCTTGTTCATCTATACTTACGTGGTTCGACTTTGATAGTAGCTCTGTTTTGGATTATTTCAGAGTACCTACATAGAGCTTTGATGTTCTGACCATTCAAGGTTGCCGCTTACTGCGGCAGAACTTTATGAAGCAACACAATTTGATCACGTGGCAAAGTCATCACTGGTAGACAGACGATGCATTTTTGTGTGCTTCGGAGTATAATTACAAAGTTATCATGCCACCAAAACCTCCAGTCATCGACTACGTTTACATTTGGTTTAGATGCATTTCTTCTTGCACAGAATCAAGAAGAGGTCGTCCGCTGCTTGCATTCAGTGTTAGATTCCGTGTGCACCTGTGGAGTGTCTGTTCGTTAGGGCCCGCCGTATAAGAGCTGTATCAAGGGACCCTACGCAGACGCTTGAACGTGGTGCATAGGCGACCGCTAAACAAAAGATATATCCGATAGCAGTTCTCTCCCCATCGTTGATCACCGATAAGTGATGAATGAATCTTTCGTGTTCCTTCGACTTACCTATATAGCAAATTATGAAAGACTCGACCACCCCATTTCGGTGATCATTCGGCACTTCCATCATGCGTAGGCCTGAGACGCGTCGATATAGAAACGGAGCGTCGGATGCTAATGGGATGTCTTAAGGCCTTATCAGCCCCGATATCTTTGAATGGCGCCCTCTCGCCTGTGACGTCATAGGTGGGACTCCGCTGCCGCGCCATGCGCTTGCCTGCTACGTGAAGGCAACTTGGCGTTGTCGGCCAACCTGCTCTGCTCGAGTTTTTGAAATGCGAGTCAGCACTTTTGTAGAACAGCATGTAAGGAATGTTACAAGACACTATTTCGTGCGAAATGGAGCGGAGCCGCTGTCGTCACCACGTTTAGTGTCGATTACTCCTGGAGTCGTCCGCTATAATCATCAGTGTGTACATATGCGTGTACGACGTTGGTTACTCGTCATTGCTCTGCTGTTGCCGCGGCGCACTCATAATGAGTTGTAGGCCCTTTTTAGACGATGAACTGCAGCATTTGACCTTCGGCTACGGCGCCTGCGTTGCAACACTGCGCTTGTCTGTCCAGCGCGTGCTGCGTGTTCGGTCGCCTGTTCCGTTGGCAACACACATTGCACTTTGCTTGCTGCCCAGCACGTGAAGACGTTTGACGCTATTCTATGGAAACGAGTTGTTCGCTGCGGTGCGTTAATGCCTGCACTGCTTTTAACAGCATTGATCGGAAATGTGTCTGGAACGTCTGACAGAAGGACGGACAAAACTAATAGGCAAAGCAAAGTTACGTAGTCTTGTGCTGCTGTGCTGAAATTCGCAAGATAATTTTAAACTTAATTGCTTCCATCGTGGCCCAGCTCTCCTCTACAAGTCAGTCCTCTCAGCGTAACCCTTCCTTTCATTGCTCCTGCCATGGGTAGCGAGCAGATTTTCCCGGCGAGGTTCTTCCGGCGATGAGAACCAGCGCTCTAAACACAGGTTTTACGTGCCAAAACCACCATCTGATTACCGGGCACGCCGTAATTGAGGACTCTGGATTCATTTGACCAGCTGTGGTTCTTTAACGTGCACCTAGTTTTTAGTATTTCACCCTCATCGAAATGTGGCCGCCGCAGCGGAGGTCTAATCGGCGACCTCGAGCTTAAGAGCGCAACGTCATAGCCAGTGGGCTACCAATTGGAGTAACATGTCAGGCGAACAGCCACGCTAACATCTCCAGCATATCATTAAAGCGTGTACCTCTTTCTCTCCCTCTATCGGGCAAAGAAAAGAAAAACGGCCGGAGAATGTAAGTACAAAAACACAACAAATAAAAAGAACAATTTTAACAAGAAGCGTTAACAAACAAGAAATTGGAAGGTAAATAAAAAGCGCAGGAGAAAGACAGCTCAACAATGTGTGAAAGCACGAAACAACGTAAAACATGATATAACTGAGGTGTTCGTGAAGGGGTTTGAAAAAAGACAAAAAGTATGCGCGATTATGTGAGCAGCAAAGTAAGGGTAATGGTAATAATCCTACAGTGCTTAAACAAGGTACAGTGTCCGCGCAGGCAAAGTAGTGATGATATATGCTTAAGAAATGTTTCTGGACCCGTTATACAGGGTGTCCCAGTTAACTTTAGCCAGAGTTTAAAAATATGCGAATGTCACGTAGCTGTACAGTACCAATTAAGGTAAAGTTGTTTCCACCACTTGGAGATACTCAAATTATTTATTCAGTCCGCCTAATTAGATGGTATAACTAATTAATGAACTTCTCAAAAATTTCGCTGGAGCTGTTCCGTTTCCACCATGGTGCTTGGCTCAAGCAAAGGTTCGACTAATGGTACCAGGAATACGAACAAAAGCCCAACTGTCGTCTCCAGCACTCAAGCAGCTTTCACTGATTTTGCTGTACGAGACGTAAACCGAGCATCATCATCTACATACTGACGCTTCAACCACGGTGAATGGGTCTGCAGGATCGGTGATCTTTCCTGCAAAACCTTCGACCATAAAGATTCGACTATCTCACCAGACTACATCGACTGCCGCGGAGCTTGCTGCTATTCGTTGTGCACTTCGTGTAATTTCTGAAGAACTACCCAAGAAATGGAGCGTGTTCACGGACTCCAAGGCTGCTTTCATTGTTTGGTTTCTGCCTTACGTCGAGGACCCCACGAACAATTAGTTCTAGAAATCCGACTGCTGCTTCACCACCTCGTCGAGCAAGGACACGACATCACGTTGCAGTGGATTCCAAGCCACTGTGGCATAATGGGCAATGAACATGCCGACGCAGCAGCACGATCTGCACATGAGGAGGGCTTGCAAGACTCCATTCCATTCTCAAGTACAGACGCTGCAACGAAAATTCGAGTGCTTGCAAATGAAGCCATCAAAACTTTATGGAACACACCGAACTTAAAGCATACACGTCTACACCGACTGGACCCATCCCTTCGACTTCGACCTCCATCTGGACTCTCTCGACTCGAAACAGCAGTACTTTGCCGGCTGTGGCTTGACGTCTCCTACACAAGATCCTTCGCCTTCCGAGTCGGTATGGACGACAGCGCGGCTTGCAGACACTGCGGCGGCGAGGAGACTATCGAACACGTGCTTTGCCACTGTCCTCAATACAGCGCGCACCGGCTGTCACTAGCAACCGCGTTGGCACGGCTTGACGACAGGCCACTTTCAGAACAGTCAGTTTTGGAATGCCGATGTGAACTGTCGTCGCAGCAAAAGTCGGTCAAGGCTTTGTTGACTTTTCTACGTGACAGTGGCCTATTAGAAAGACTGTAATGGTCCCGTCCTTTCCTTTTTTTTTTTCACGCCTTACTTTTGTCCTCGCTCTTCTTTCCGTCTTTACTTCCCCTTTCCCTTCCTCTAGTGCAGGGTAGCAATCCGGAGGTTTTAAGTCTGGTTAACCTCCCTGCCTTTCTCTCATTTGCATCTCTCTCTCTCTCTCTCAAAAATTATAATTATCTGAAAAGTGTCAATGATAATATTCTAGAGCGACATGAAAAACTCCCTATAGGCTAGCTTTCTGTTGCTCAATATGTGCTACATAAAAATGGCCGGAGGCTAACAATATAAAAGCGGATAAAAGCGAACGGCGGCCGCCGTTCGCGCGCTCTACACAAGGGTGACGCGCACTGTACAGTCTCAGCGAAGCGCAGTAGTCCCTACTGTCAATCAAACTGAAATGTTCTGCTCTAGTATCACCAAGCATCGCTAAGTTGTGGGCAAGCATCAGGAATGCGAAAAAAAGTCGCAGTATCGCACGAAAGGCGGAGGATCAATTGCGTTAGCAAATTTGTAGATAGCTATACGACGTAAGGATAGTAGTTTTATCGGCCGTATAAACTTGTAAACATTTGCTTATTAACTAAATTAACAAGCACATTGTCACGCGCACAGGTAAACATGAACACATCACGCTCGATGACTCCAGAAATTTGCTGTGAAAACGCTGAAGTGAGGAATCGCGGCAGCAGCAACGAGCGATCTGACCTTTGTGCATCTCTCGCTTCAACGCGAACGCAACGTTGAAAGCGCAGCGCATACGAAGCTACCGGCACTACGCACACTCAGCAAAAATCGCAGTCGCTTTGAAATGAGGCCCGCGCGGGTGCGCACTTTGGTCACGTCACCGATTTAGTTCAAGATACGGCAGTCGCACGGCCGCGCCGTTAGCAGCAGCCGCCGGAGAACGCCATCTCCCCCCTCCCACGCCTCACCCCCTTGCCTTGGGCATGACAGAAGAGGGCGCGCTTCCACAACGCCGTCCTCGCTCTTGCATGCGTGTTTGAGGGGCGTTTGTCGGCTCACCCTCGCAAGATTTCACTTGCACATACAGCATACGGCCCGGGCGACAATTTTATCGCCCTGAGACTTCATACGGAGCCTCACGGCGACGGCGACGGTAGAAATGTGCCTGTGGTGTCCATCTAATTGCTATCGCAATAAAAACACGGCTGGAAATCCAATGTTCCCCCAGCTGTCTGAGCTTGCTTTGTCCCTACTTGCGCAACCTCTTTCGAAAGCCGCTGTCGAAAGCATGGGCCCTCTAACGTAAAACTATTCCAATATGTTTTTATTGCAATCTACTGACGTCAAATTTGCGTAACCGCCGACGCAAGCATCGGGCGGTGCTCCGCAGGGTTTGAACAGACCAATGCAACGCTGCCCTCGTTTATAGGAGGCCACTTTTGTTTGCTTTAAAAACGAATAAGATTGCCTACATTAAGCGACTTGTCTTATCTAATTGACTGGCAACAGGTGAGGAGCACGCTCAGATTGACAGGGATTCGACGGGGCCGAAACAGTGCACTGAATATCGATAACCGGATGAAGAGGGTGGTGCCGGCATCTGCGTTTGGTCCGCTTTCCCTTACTTAGCTTGCGATGGCTGGTCGAAAATCGCGGCGGCATGCAACAAAAGCTTAAGAACGACGCTAAAACGTATCCTCAGCAAAGAAGAGTTGGCAAAGCGAGGTCGTAAACGTGACGAACGGGCTCGAAAACGTTACACTGCCACGCAGAAAGCTTTATTACACGCAAATAAACCCAAGCTCTCCGGCAGGTGCAAGTAGCCAGTGCCTGAGAGATCGGCGGAATCCATCTTTTATTCCTTTCGGAACGGGGCAGCCAGCGGCTATTCAGAAAAAAATTCTGCTTTGTTCGGCATATTAATGCATCTTTAACGCGTACACGTCACTTTGACGTGGTGAGTTTTCGCGGTTTTGTGACGTCGCGTGACAGGCTGCCGAGGTGGGTGCAACGCGAAAGATTTTGACCAATAGCCGAGGGCTAATGGCGAAAAGGCGTCGAATCAGAAATAACTATTTTTCTATTGTTCGGTCCAGTCATGCATAATCAGTGTGACCACGTAATATCAGATGGTGAGGTAGCGCGGTTTTCGTGACGTCGCGTGACATACAGGCGAAGTGGTGCTCGTCCAAAAAAGTTCTTGACCAATCGTGGAGGGCTGATTGCAGAATTGGAGTAGAAAAGTTGGGAATAGTTTTACGTTATAGCGCCCCCCATGTTGTTCAACCAGGTTTCGCTGCCAAAGAATGATCTGAGAAACCGGATATTGAATGAGACATTGCGTTAAGCTTGGTCTGGCAGAGAGTGGGGACTGCTGCAAAGATTTTCAGCCAGATGAACAGTTTCTGTCACGTTTCGGCTCTTCAGTTCTATATGGTCCATGTGGCAGTGGAAGTTAACTCAAATGGGGATAGATTGTATATTCAATCCATTTGCGTGAATATCCAGTGTGCGAAGTATCAAGTGATTTCTACGCAATGTTTCTTTTTCGTTCTTTGTTTTAGTCAAGCAGCTTTATTAAGTAAAAATTGCGTTTGCTTTATGGTACTTTTCGACCGTTGCGTATTGTTACAGTGATAAGCTCTGTAAATATATGAAAAGGACGTTCGTCCACAGTGGAGATGGCACGGGAATTGCTCGCCAAACGTCGGTGAATGATTAACTTGCCAACGTTAGGATAACTCGTCGATTTTCATGCAGTACTTCTGTGGCAACTTTTTTCCCTTTAAACTATGTGCGTACTAGTAATTGCGATTATGGCTTACATTTTATATGCACGTACTTTATGACCATTGTAATTGATCTTTGTTCGTCTTACTATTCATTGCATTGTACTTTGCTCACGCGTATTTTCGAGGTGTGAGAGAAAGAATAAACTTTCATTCTGAGCAAGCGCAGTGTGCGCCCTACGTAGGCAGCCTCTTTATTCCAGGTAGCCGCGGGCCCTGGCCATCTCCCGTGCCCGTTCGATCAGGCTGCGCTGTTTCTTGAGGTCCAGGTCTGTTAATTAGTTTGGCCTCCCACTGACCCTCAGTTAGTGTTTGGATGTCGACTCTGCCATGTTTTCCTGCACATCCCCGTGCAATATGACATAGGGTGTCTGGGACATAGCAGTACTTGCAGGCGTATGAGTGCTCAGATGGTGAAATTAAGATAACGTGGATGCAGGCATTGGTTCGCAATTGCTTAAGTGTTACTGCTTCTTCCCTAGTTAGGCTGAGGTGAGGCGGCGGGTAAGTTCTTCTGTCAAGCCTGTACTGTTGCAATATATCGGTGTATTTTTCCGGACTTCGTCCTTCCTCTATTAAATTTTGTCCAATCCAAATCCAAAATGCATCCTTCCTCCTTAGCGCGTCCTGTGAGAAAGCCCGGTGAGCGTGAGCTCGGGCGGTGTCGGCTGCCTCTTTCCCCAGCAGAGACCGGAGTCCAAACGATGTATATATCTGGTAGGTGCTTATTTGCTGTGGTTGTGAGCATTTGTAGGGCTTGCTTAGAGCTTCTTCTTTTCTGAAAATTTCGGCAAGGCGCTTGTGAATCAGTGAGTATTATTGCTCCATCCCCGCAGGTTGAGATGGCCAGGGCTATTGCTGTTTCTTCTGCCGTATATATCTCTCTTGTTAAGATGATAGCTGCCGTTCTCTCTTTGCCCTTGCTGTCAACAACGCTGATAGCATGCGCTGGAGCTTTCCGAATATTACGCTGCATCGGTATATCGTGTGTCCGGATTTCGGCTGCAGGTTTTTCATAGAGTCTCTATTCTCTCTATTCTAGCTTGCAATATGTTCAATGCTTGCAATATGTTCTGCATCTTCCTTCTATCGTCATCGTCACCCATCATGCACCTCTTCCCTCTTTCTTTCCCTCTTCCCCTTCCCCCAATGCCGAGTAGCTGGCTAGAGGAATATACCTCAGGCCGACCTCTCAGCATTTCGTATCATTAAACTTCTCTCTCTCTCTATTCTAGCTTTTCTTCTCGCTTCGTGGTTTGGATGCATATTTCTTGGAATGGGGGCTACGGAGATGTACTTTCGAATTGTCTCTGGAACTATCTTTTTCTCGCGGCGCCGTTGCATACCTTTAGTATATCCTAATCTTCAGAGTGTTGCCCTACCTGTTTCAGTCAGTTTGAGACATTCAAGTTGGTTGACTTTGTACGCTTCGACTAACTCATCCCAAGTGTTGTGAATACCTAAATGGAGTAGTCGTTCAGTGGAGGCGCGTTCGGAGATTCCTATGGAAATTTTGATGGCCCTCCAGTTGAGGGTGCTCATTTTTGCGATTTCCGCATTCTCGATGTCTAAGTAAAGGGTGCCGTAAGTGATTCTATTGATGATGAGGGCTTGGATGATTCTGACTGTGTCTTGTTCTTTCAGACCATGCCTTCTGTTTGCTACCCGTCGTACCAGGTATGCTACCTGCGTGACGGTTTCTTACAGTTTGGGTAGGGTGGCGGCGCCCTGTCAGTCCTTGTGTATATGTAGGCCGACGATTCTGAGTGACTATATTTTAGGGATTTGCATTCCATTCAGGTACAGTTCTGGTTCTGGGATTTCACCTTTTGGTGGTCTTCCTCTGGTTCTCGCTTTTATGTGAGAAGCTCCGATTTTTTTGGCGCGCAGGCGAGCCCGCAAGCCTTAATGTAGGGCCATGCAAGATCCACCGCTTCTTGAAGTGCATCCTGTTGACTTCCTAGGGATCCGCCTGTTGTCCAGATGGTAATGTCGTCTGCATAGAGGGCGTCTTATCCCCTGTATTCCTTTCAGTATATTTGGTAGTTTCAGCAAGGCTATATTAAAAAGGAGAGGAGAGATGACAGAGCCTTACGGAGTTCCTTTTTTCGCCATTTCCCACTTCTCCGATTTCAGGCTGCCCAGAGCAATTGTAGCTGTTCTACTGGTGAGGAAATTTTGTATGTGATGTGTGTGTGTGTGTGTATGTATGTATGTATGTATGTATGTATGTATGTATGTATGTATGTATGTATGTATGTATGTATGTATGTATGTATGTATGTATGTATGTATGTATGTATGTATGTATGTATGTATGTATGTATGTATGTATGTATGTATGTACGTATGTATGTATGTGATGAAAAAAATCTACGTTAGATATACATAATATGTATTTTCCGTACTGTGACGTCCATGTTTTATTGATTTTGCGCACATCGCAGTGGTGTTTGGGCAGAGTTCTCGCCAGTATGCAAAGGTATGTATAGTGTTCTGCTAACTTCCCATACTGATAAATGATGCTTGAATTTGTGCTGTACTTCATGACAGCCGTGCGCAACTCATAAAATAGATCCTGTGTGTTCCCTAGTGAAATTAAATTTCTTTACCTTTTTTTCTAAAGCGCACTCAAAGTAAGCTACACAGTCCCCCTCCGAAATTTGGCAACACACGGATTCGTGCCTGCTTTCACAGAAACTTACGTTCACGTTTTCATATTGCACGACTCTTGCCAGTGAATCCCTGCTTAAATATTTCGCCGTTCAACTCTTTTCGATACTAATACCACCTGTATTATTGCCAGCGCCGTAATCCAGGTGGCAAATAAAACTATAAACTTTAATTTTCCTCCTCTTCATGGGCCAGCAGGTCGTTCTTTTTGTTCCCACTCAAAGGCGAATTCCAATCACAACTGCCGTTTCTTCGCAAGAGAGAAATGCGAGAAGGTATCAAGTTTTCTCCAAAGTGCAGTGTGCCTCTAACTAAGCAGCAGCATTTGCTAACTGAACATCGAGCTGCTTTCGAGTAAACTGAGAAAGAAATAGAAAGAGAGTGGGAGAGAAACAACATGTTTATTTTATAAATCCAGCGTATAGGAAAGGCATCCGTATTTTTATGCCTTGAGTTCGGGCCGCCTCTTGGGCGTGACCAGCCGAATCTTATCCTCGAGGTTGGAGCTGGCAATATTTTGCCTGACTGTTACAGAAAAATGCTTCGGTTAAACCGAGGCGTGAACTAAAGTTAGCTCAGAACATGGCTCAGTAAATGAAAATAACGTCATGAGTAAATTGGAAAAGAATCGACTATGTTCTGGCTACTTTTCGCTCAAGAAAAATTTTGTTCTGGCTATTGCTGGGCTACATTTTAAGATCATTTGGCTATTTTTGTTGGGTCCATCTGACAAACACGCACACACACACGCACACGTACGCACGCACCCATCAAAGACGGTAAAATTTCAGTTGTTCTTCGTGTGACCTGAACAACATCAAGAAAATGACGAACAATTTTATCAAACTGAAGTAATTCCTATAGACACTTTTAGATTGCGCTTAAGGGCTATGTGAAAGACGCTTGTTGGTGGATTGTTCAAAAAGCACCGAACGTAGTAGCCGCGCGTTCTTTGACCACATTTAGTCAATATGCGAGGAATGCAGTAGCATACATTGTTCAGGTCGGAGGGAGCTGGAAATAATGTGTAGAATTTAGTAAGGGCTGTGCCAGGAATGCTTAAGAACAATGGTTTCACATAATACGCTTTTGAAGACAGGAAGACTTGGCGCTTTATGCTCGTCGCTTTTTCTAGGAAGTAGGTGGTATGCGATAGTGTTTAGAAGAGAGCGCAAAAGTGAATTAACTGCGTTTTGCCAGTTGACCGAACAGTGCGCATAACTGCATTTTTCTGCTGAAGCAAACTGTATGTCAACGCATGAACCAATAACGCTTAATGTAGCGACACTTAGATAAGGTAGCGGATTCTGTAGAGGACACAAGAGAAGGGTCGAATTTTCCGTAAAACGTATTAAAAATACGAGCTCCAAGTGAGGGCTGCTATCGAAGCACATTATAGGATACTTGATTGAGAATGTGTAAGGAATAAGGTTGCATGTGCGAGGAGAACAGCCGGACGTGTGTATAAGACTAACCGGTGGCCTAAATGCACTTCAAAGGATTATGAAAACATATGAACTGCGTTATTGATGTGTTTTTAATGCGATGGGGCTACCTACGAACCAATGCATAGCTCTGCACGGCCCAACTTGCAGCAAAGAGATGCATCTGAACAGTTAGTGGCTCGGGTTAAAAGAACGGTGTCGTCAGCGTACGGAAAAATAATGATTGGTGCCGCGGCTGATAAGGTTATTAATGTGCATGTTAAATAGATATGGGATTAATATTCATCCTTACGGAACTCCAAACTTAATTTTTGAAAAGGCCTTTCGAAACTGTCCTAACAAAACATATTGACGTCTGTCTTTTAAGAAGTCCTTGAGAAGGCGCAGGAAGAAACCACGGAATTCTAGCCAAGAAAGTTTGTCAAATATGCTGTCAAATGCACTGTTAAATGCCTTGCGGGCATCGGAAAACAATGCACAGGCAACGATATTGTGTACCAGAAGAGTTCGGGTGGAGGAGGAGAAAAGATAGGAAGGAAAGTCAGGGTGGTCAGCCCGACGCGCGTTGCGTTTACTACCCTACGCCGGGGAAAGAGGGTTAATGGATGAAAACAAAGAGCCGAGAGGGAGGAAGCAAGGTGCTAGCAATACCAATGTTTGCGGTTCTCCATCACGCCTACAATCGCTCATTGAGGCCAGTCAAGCTCATGAATCTTAACATATACCGGCGTCGTTCTGTAGGATGGCGACGCGTCGGGCCGTAATCCAAAGTTCAGCTGAAAACGGTCTTTTATCTAGCCAATTTTAACTTAACAAGTCAATGTACTTAAGGCCTCGTGCACTATTCTAAAATTGTCAGTTGAGCAAAAGTGATCCATGTTAATGCGAAAGCAGTATATGCCCCATTAGCGAAAATCCGTCGGCGAAGTTGGCATGACCGAAAGATAATACCAAAAATGGCCGACGGAACAAAAAGTAAAACACGTCACAAAAACCTCGGACTGACATCAAATTTCCCACAGAGGCTCTTGTAAACGACGTAAATAAATGAGTTTGAAAAGAAAGTTTGTAATTTTTGCTCTGGGTGGGAAACGAACCCGGGCCTCTGGGGAGCGAGACGAGCACGGGTCCCCGACTTCGCAGCAGCTACACGGTTATCGTCGACCAAATGTGCGCCTTTTGCGGGTGTCATTGCACAGACAATGGAGAGGAGGTGGTGCCACGCCATGACTGTGTGAATTGGTAGCATCAAGTAAAAAGCATTTGTGTCCAATTGAAAGGCGTGAGATGTCCTTCGAGTTATGAACTCATCGCTTTCAAGCGAGCACGTTTTGATTTGTCGTCACCCAGGCGCAGTTAGAACGCTGGCGGGAGCTCGCGCGGACAAGCAAAGCGCGGAAAAGAACACATCACCAAAGGGACTATAATGTTTTTTTTTTTTTTTTTTCACATTTGAACACGCAAGCAGTCGCAAGTGTCTCTGCCTAATTTTTACTTGTTCTAATGCATTCTCCTTAAAATAATTATTATATTACTGCCAGAACAGTTGCATCACAAAATTTTATGTTTTAGAGGCACGGAGGCTTTTGTGCTGTATGACGGAACTGTGCGATTCTGTAAGAGCGCCTCTTAATTAATGTCTTACTGTTTAATCACGTTCCATTTGTAGGCATCTATTACGAATAGTGTATATATTCCAAATTCGCAACTTTTCGTAATTAGGGATACCTTGCTGAATTATTCTTATCTTAATAAATTCAGTGCATGAAGCTTGTAGATAATGGCCCTTTTCAATGCGTAGAGCCGATTGCGAAATCAAGTGTCGGAGGCGTGCGTACGCTATTCTGAAATGTATAGAAACCATGCAACTAAAAACGAAACGAAAATAAACCAGAAAGAAAGAATTTCCAATATGTTCTGCATAGGCTTAGAATATGGAATACATCAGCTTAAACAAGAACCCTTTTAATACAATGTATGTAAGGCGATGCTGGCGCATCCTAGAGACGCGGGATACTCCCGCTGTCTGACACATGATGCAAAACAAAAAAAGAACACACAAAAGAGAATGCTTTCTTAAGTATAAAACTATAGGGGCATGCATAAGCAATTATGGCAGAGTTTGTAAGAAGAGTTCACGAGAGATGACGGAGCTATCCAGTCTGTAATAGGATAGACGCAATAAAGAAAGGAGAGAAAAATAAACGAAAGGAGGCCAACTAGACTTGCGTCTGGTTTGCTGCCCAAAGCATTGAGATGGGGGTTAAGGACGAAAGGGAAGAAAAAATTGTGCGTACACTCAGCCACTATGTTCAGAAAGTGGTTTGTCTCGGGTTTGTGGCCGATTGGTTAAACATTCTTTTGAGTTGCAGCGCAACATAAATACAAGACACATGAACACAAGAACACAAACAGCGGGAGCAATGGCGCTTCTGTTTGGTGTTTCTCCGTTCTGCTGTCCGTTTGTCTTGCACTGCAGCCTGAAACAATATTCACGACACACGAACAAGGCTGGAATATTTAGCCCTGACATACATAACGGTGCCGAAGAATCAAAGCAAACAAAAGAAGGAAAGACGGAAGAAGCCACGTGCACTGAACAACCTCGAAAGTTAGGCGCTTCATCTGAATATTCAACGAAACAGTATAACACGCACGCCCTCACGCAAACGAGCAACGCTAGCGAATAAGGACGCTTCGGATAGTAACACGCACAACGTGCCGCGAACGAAGTACTATGAGGGGAGTAAAAGTGCCTTGCTGCTTATTTTTATCCTTCCGCTTTCGGCGCTTCTCACACGTAGTGCGTATTACAACCAAGTGCCGGCTTGCTAGAGCCTTTGCGTTGTAACTGCTTGCACGGGGCTCACCTTGGCGCGATCAGGGCGCCTCATCAGTCAACCAATAGCCTCCCACTCCCGGGGATTTATGGCCCACGCCGTACATCTCTTTTATCCCCTGCTCAAGATCCGCTGTCCTTCACCGTCAGGCATATTTGCTTTCTCGAAGCTCGCAAATGGCGGCCGGTTTTCCTGGGGTATTGCGCGTTTATTAGTTGCTACAACCTTTGCTCATTTGCGAATGCTCTTACCTTCCTTTGTTCTTTTTTTCTTCTTGGTTCTTTTCATTTCCCTTCATAATCACGCGCGTCGCGTCAATCTTCCTTTGCTGGCTATGACGATTAGGCGCTAGCCGGACCCGTAAAGAGCAGAGTTTCTTCTAATGGTTTCCGAAAAATATGAAAGAAAAATATAATTTTGCTCTTGTTTTTGGCCGGCACGTTACAGCATTTCTTTGTCATAATGTTGCGAGTCCTAGTTTTCTGACTGAGTAATTTCGCCTCTAATGACCCGGCTGGGAAACGCATTTTTTGCAAGCCAAGTGTTCTCAAATAAAGACGTGCCTCACGGGGGCCCTCTGTCACTCTTTTCTTTTCTTTTCTTACAGCCAAGGCAGATAAAGAGGACAAAGTCGCACTGTGACAATCCTTGCTAGAAAGCACAACTTTGTTACAATCTACGCAGGCTCTTCTGATTAAGACCGACCTTTCTCATCCCAGAGACGATATAACCAGAAGCATACAGACTGTGTGTATTGGTCCAATAAAACATTAAAATTGTTTGATATCTCCAAATTGATAGGTCTCTCTCTTCAATGGCATGTATACGCCTTAAGTGGCACGTGTCACTAGGTTAATTTTTCGAACAAGATTGAAATTCAGAGGAAGATGCAGGCTTGAAGTGGTCAACAGTGGTCGAACAAGGGACGTCGCTGGAGACAACGTTTCGTTAAAGGGCACCGACGGACGAAGACAGGTTCCTTTATCGAAATGTTGGGTTTTTCGACCAATGTTGGGTTCTGTTATACATGCGTTGGTTGTTTGGTTGAAAGACTTTATTGGGGTCCTGCAAGGTTGCTGTGGAGAAACTTGATCACCACATAAGCATTTGTTTCTTCGCCGTATGGGTGCTCGCAAGAATGATAAAGAAGGAAGTCAGCCAAGTCCTTGTTTTAGGTTCAATTGGTAATTTCATGCAGTTTATTGCGTACCTTATGTAAGGAAGTTACGCCAGTTAGCAGCAATCCCCGGCGTGACGGCATCAGAGATGTCACGTAATTTAAGTATACTAGCGCTTACTTTTTAGCATCCTCTCCGTGCAGCAGTATCGCAGTTGATTCATATCTTATCTCATTATTCTGAAGAAATCTTTCCTACCACTTACAACCGATGTGCTTTTCCTGTCCTTTTAGACATCCCTATTCTTTCCTGAGTGACTTGTGGGGACACAACGTGTTTCTTCCCTCTGTTCTTTCATTTGCTGGCACCGGTTAGGGCAGAAAGCTACATCACCCTGGCAAACCGCTTCTGCGACAGTCCGCCAGGTGAAGGAAGTTTCATAAAAGGGAAAATTATCATCTACCTGGAAGATAGCTAGAAGCAGCAAAGAAAACCCATACAAGTCGCTGCAAGGTAGAAAGACGGGCGAGTTCGAACGGATGCATAGTTATTAATCAGCTCGAAAACAATGGAAGACACGGAGTTAGAAGACCACAAGACGACCGATGTCTAACAATGGTTTTCTCAGCAAAGAAGCTAAACAGTTTAAAAGTCCTGGTCCAGGTATTGAATACGACACCAACGCCTTTCCATGGGGTCACTCCACCACATGCCAGGGGGTCAAAAGACTACAGAGGGAAGCCGAACTAATGGACAACTCGACGCACGGGTGCACTGAGTGTGTCAAATCAGTTCTGTGGCGATACTCAAGGTGATGAAAGTTTCATAAAAGGGAAAATTGTCATTCACTCGAAAGATAGCAAGAAGCTACAAAGAATACCCATACGGGTTTCCCAGAAAAGAAGCTTCGCCATTGAACAAAAATTTGGTCTGGTACAGATTCTCTGGCCAGGGCAAATTTTTGTTTCTGAGGAAACCATGTGGGTCTCCTTTGTCGCTTCGTGCTATTTACGGGTTGGTGATAATGTTCCAGGTATTAAATTCGATACCAACGCCTTTCCATGGGGTCATCCCATGAGCTAACTAGGAGGCTAAAAGACTGTAGAGGGAAGCGGAACTAATCGACAACTCGACGCACCGGTGCATTGAATATGTCAAATCAGTTCTGTGGTGATACGCAAGGTGATGACTGTTCATAAAATGGAAAATTATCACTCACTCGAAAGACAGCAAGAAGCTACAAAGAATACTCATACGGGTTTCTCAGAAAAGAAGCTTCGCAATTGAAAAAAATTTGGTCTGGTACGGATTCTCTGGCCAGGACAACCTTTTGTTTCTGAGGAAACCGTGTGGGTCTCCTTTGTCGCTTCGTGCTATTTACGGGTTGATGATAATGTTCCCTTTCACCATATGAAACTGTTGCCGAAACCCATATGCTCATGTATACGGACTTTCACCCATACGGGTTTCTCAGATTGGAAGCTTTGTCGTTGCAGAAAAGTTTGGCCTGGTATGGATTCTTTGGTCAGGATAATTTTTTCTTTCTGAGGAGACCGTGTGGGTCTCCTTTGTAGCTTCGTGCTATCAACGGGTTGATGAAAATGCTCTCTTTCACCATATGAAACTGTTGCTGAAAGCCTGTATGCTCGTGCTGAAAGCCCGCATGCTCGTGCTTAAAATTTACTCGTCGTGTCTAAAGGAGATGAGCAATGAAGGCAGGGAATCACATCTGTTTTTTAAGCCAAAACACACAAACAGATAGGACAAGGTTTGGAGTACAAAGTATGAAGTCAGACACATCTTTTCGATGGATGCAAAGACTCACTTGAATGAATTTGCACCAGTGTGGTGGCATCAAATATAAAGAAAACTCGATGAATGGAGATCACCTTCCCAACTTGGAGGAAAGCAAACAGGTTGTTGAGGTGGCATAGCAGCATATACGCTTAATTTTCGACAGCTAAATAAACCAAACATATGTGTATTATGAGTTTCAGAGCCAATCAGACTTCGGTCAAGTTTCCAGTGCGAGAGATATTCCACTTAACGTTCAGCACTGTTTGATTATTTCAGTTATATAGTTTCCCTCTACCACTATAATAAAAAGGTTCATAATCTTTTGCCGTGTCCAGAATGACAAACGGGAGGTTTCATAAAGCCCGTTAGTAGTGGAAAGAGATCTTTGCGTACCATTACTCAACTTATCTTTGCGTTTTCTCCTCCTTTACGGCACTCTCGACCCCTTACGGCCAAATATTTAGGTTGTAGAATGCCTGAAGGTTTCGACATCTCAAGTAGGCGTTTCCACACTTCTAAAGCTCTATGATCATTTCTGGGTAAGAATATAACTGATGAACGTAGGCCCCAGTGCCACATTTTAACATTTCTCAGTGTAAGACTCCAGTACTTCCGGGTTAATAACAAAAGAGTGGCTTTCTTTTTTTCCAACAAAGTTTAGTACAATATTTATCGCGGAAGAGCTTGAAAACTGTTCCAGATAGACAAAAATTTTGAACAGGAAGGTTTAATCCAAGTAAGAATAAGTTTCATAATACTCAGTTACACAGGGGAGCAGATCTAGTGGCGTAGTAAGATTTTGTGCATCATTGATAAAGGGGAAGAGCCTTGCCATGAGCTTGGTTTGCGTCTCCTAGTAAATCACATTTTAAAGAAGCGAGGCTATATAAAACATGCATGATGACTAGTCTCCGCACTTATTCTCTTAGCATGACGTTGTGGCTGGCCTCTTGGCCTCTTGGTTCAAGCTAAATCTGCAATGTTAAATTCGGTGAGTCGTCAGCGGAGCTGTTCCTCCCTGTCATTTTCTCGGGGTGATGAACCACGCTCTTCCGATACGAGAAAATGGCGCGTCTGTTGTGAAGAAGTGTTTTCAGGCAGCTGCAAGAGGTATCATTAAATGAAGGCCGACCAGTGAAAGGCAGGGTTGGAAGGGTGGAGTGCAAAAAATTGTGAATGCTTGGAGCGCTGCACAGAATGGCAAAGAGGCGACACTGAAGCTCTTTCTCAAGTCAGTAAAGGAACCAGTATCACAGCGTCGGGAAGTTGGTGAAGAAGAACGAAGCGATTAAGAGGAGACAAGGTTGACGCAAGGAGAGTCCACTCACCACGGAATGCATGGTAATAGACTAGCTCACCAGAACCGCGACCCCGTGTGAATTTCTATGAGGCTTTGTAAGAACATTTTCTTCACCTTTTATGAAAGTTATAGTTTCTTTCAGGGAAATACCTTAGCCAGTGCTTAATACCCTTCGGTGCACATGCCATCAGTTCATAGGCTCTTTCATCTCTTAAGCCATAGATGAGGCAACGAACAAGCATTACTCTGAATTGCCTTTTGGACGATACAAGCCAAATTACTTTGTCTTCTGGCTCGCCTTTTCGCTCGATACGTGAAAGCTTTTAATCTGAAAGCATGAAAAAAAAATAAGCATGAAAACAGAATAAATCAGCGGGGAATCTATTTGGAGGGGACCAACGTACGGGACCATCAACTGGCATTCACGAGTCCACCTTGTTTCCCCAGACCGTTAGCTCCAGTGTCGAACCCTTCCGGACCTTCAATATCCAGTAAGCTCAGTGTAATGGGGTCAGCGCGAACACGGCAATACGGCCGCAAATGCGACGTGCAAGATCACACCGCTGCTGGAGCCCCGACCTCGAAATCCGAGGCGATCCTATCAGGAGTGCTCTCTTTTTGCAAGGGTTATCTATTCAACGTTCGCTCGCTTGCAGTCTGTTTCAAAGAACAGCGTATGATTGTGGCTAGCATGCGGCTTCGCGGCGTCAGCGGCTTCGCTCCGTATGTAATGGGCCACCAGAGTTGTAACAGTCCGACTTCGCACGTGCGCCTTCGTTTTGCTCGAAGACGCAAATCGAAGATTGAGTCTCGCATCATGCGCCCCGATGCCAATTAGCTGATAAGAAAGATCGAGTACTGCTTCATTTCTTTAGGGATACGCCATTACTGGTGGGGTAAGTTGAGATACGCCACTGACGACATCGAAATATGTTCCCTTTTAGCCGTAGCATTTTGTAGTATCCTACTTTTCATTTCGTTCACTTTAATCAAGAAAACATGCCGTATTTTCAATGACCTAGAAAGTTATGTGCGGCTTGGTGCATTCCTTTTATTGCTATTTAATGTATGCAAATTACGCTACCACCCCTCGGTAGAGAGTCCGGCTATTCGTTGGCTCCGACTTGTAAAGGAAAGTAAAGAAACACTCATCGTAGAATAAAGAAAAAACGCTATATAGGAGAATGAGTTCAATAAAGCTCTTTGGAGCAGTCCATGAACCTTCGTGTTCGTGAGTTCCTGCCTTTTTGTCTGCGTATAACACAAGTTCAACGACTGTGGTAAAAGAAAAAAAAAGGTAAAGCAGCATAGAAGCATTCTGGCTTCATAAGGTACCGTTTATCTTTGCGAGTAGCAAGTAAAAGAATATGTAAGGACGTAGGCGCACTGTCGTTGCATCGCCAGGCCCACTCGCCTTTAGGCTTGTACCATGAAATTCCATCGCTTGCGAAGCGTTATTCTACAATTCCGCTATGACTGCCTCAGGCATACGAGTGCTCAGCTCGGTTTTACAGGTAATCAGGCATAAAAATGTGTGTGACCACCTAAGTGCAGTCGCAATTAATCACAAAGGTTTGGCCACTTAGCTAAGAACTGCAAACGTCATTGCAAGATATCCGTCGAAGACCATCACCCCAAGGATTGCAAGCTGGTGGGACAGCGAAAATGTACTGACAGCAATGGCCTTCTATTATCTCATACAGCACCTTTACGAATATGGTCAGAGCAACGCATCAGCACGAAGGCATCCGCATAACGTAATCTTCATGCGCATCCAGCACCATTAACCTGAGTCAAACACGAATGACGTGTGCCCACCGCAGGTGACGACCGCATAGGATAAAAGAGGACAATATGAATGAGCGAAAAGCTAGACGATGAGACCAACCATTACCTACGCGAACCTTACAAAAGGACAACGAAAACGTCACAGTAATGTGGCAAGGTTACAGGTATTTACATTCTTTAGCAGTGCCGTGACAATCACCTTGAAAGTTGGTTCAAATTACTGACCGGTATGTTACGAACATGGAAAGCAATTATTTATATCTTATTTTTAGCGTCACTGTTAGATACCATAAGCAGGATATCCAAGTACGTGGACAAGGTAAGCATTTCCTTATGTTTGATATGGCAACAACTACTTTTATATGCATAATTAAAGAGATCAGGAAAGAACCGGCATCTTGTGGTGGGTTGCCATGTTTTCGCTGTATCCTGGATTGTTATGCCACTTGGTCGTGCTCGAAAAACACTCCATGGTTGGTTTTAGTCTTCTGCGACGACATCTCATCATCTCTTTCATCTCTCTCTCTCTCTCTCTCTCTGCGATGACACAGCAGTCAATGTCCAATTAATGACAATTTCCTCGAAAGCTGGTGACAAGAATATAACGGAACCACTTGCATATACTTCCGCAGACGTCTCACTTCCCGCTCGGTATAAATATTGAACTATTAAAAAAATTAGGTTATTGGGTTTTACGTGGCAAAACCGTTTTCTGATTATTAGGCACACTGTATTGGGGAACTCCCAACATTTGGACCACCTGGAGTGCCTTCACGTGCACCTAAATCTAAGTATACGAGTGTTTTCGCATTTCGTCCCCATCGAAATGTGGCCGCCACGGCCGGGATTCGATCCCGCGATCTCGCGCTTAGCAGTCCAACACCATAGTCACTAAGCAACCACGGTGGGTAAATATTTAACTATGGAGACGATTCAAATCAATGTGCACTATATTGCTGAATGAAAGGGATATGCGCGGTTAGCGCACATATGGACCACCAAGGGTCGTGCGCAGTTTAAACCCGTGTACTTTACACTACGTGCCTTCAGGATAGCGCGAGGAAAACTTCACTGATTTACGTGATAACTGGAGGAATATCCCAACGTCGTCATGCCACGTCGTCATATTTACCACAGAATTTCGCTTTGACTTCGATGGCAACGCGAAGTGCTCTCCTTACGGTACTTATGCAAGTGCTTAAAAAACCGAACTCACACGGAAAGACGCTAATTAAATGCGGTGTTAACAGTGACGAATAACACTGAACAGGTTTCCGAACCGTATAGCTCAAACACAGAAAATGTCCCTTGGTGACTACACGTCTCACCGGTTGTTGCCGCGGCAATAAGCTTCATGCGCGTTTGGAACCAGCTCAGTCGTTTCAAATGACTTTATATTGAGCACGTGCGATCACGACCTAATTTGTATGCACGAAGATCTTGCGCCAATTCTGCTTTTCAATACATCCTATGGAAGGATAGCTAGTTTGACATAATTTCTATGACGAAGCTTTATGTCAGCCTTATGTATAAGTATTTTTTTCTACGTTTCATCCAAGCAGCAGAATACCGTGAGAAAAATATTAATCACAGTGTCCAAAATACCAGCACTGACTCCTGTGCCCTGATCGCACAGCACTCCTTAATTATTACAACCGTCTTCTTGTATTCTATACTGTTTTATGCGGCTTTCTTGCAATTGCTGCAGCAAATTCAGAATTTGTTCCTTTCATTTCCTTTAACGTGCTACTAGCGATAACACAGGGTAAAGCTAAGCGGCGCACGCAGATTTGTCGTGGTAAAATATTTTAAACGGAATTCTAGACATGCCGAAGTATCCACAAGTTAAAAATATTCAAGTTGGAAAAGGTTGTAAAGAAAGGCAAGAACTACCACTAACAAATCTTTTGGCTCGGGGTAATATTCCTCAGCCTTCCTTAATTTAGTCAGGTTTGCAGTTTCCTATACATAGCCTGCGTAAGCAACAGGTAATTTTTACACCCAGGTTTTATTAAAGCAGTATTTTGCCATTTGCACGTAGTATAGGAAGCCGAGGTGCCTTGGACTTCTTTAATCGACTTATTCTGTAGCGCTCATCTAATTCTCGCCGCCATTACTTTAAAGATTCAAGATCTAGTTAAAAACTCGGTTTAGAAGTTTCGCGTTTTCTTTTCCTTTATGATGATTGCATTCCCCATGTAATATTATACCACTTGCGGTGCGGAAGCACCACTCAGTAAATTTTGCCCCGAAGCTTCCTGTAAGCACTGGCGAAGAGTAAAAGAATGAAACTCGTAGGAGCTTTACCGGAACTTTAATTGCGTCTGGCGTAGTTGGCGCATGTTGCAGACGATCGTCTAAAACCAGACTAACGAGCTTAACGCGTTTCACATCCTCATTCAAGCATTTAGGGAAGCGTTCACTGCCGCATTTGCTCTCATCGCCTTGCGAGCTTTTTATTTATTTAGTTTTTTAATTCTCACAAAACGGGAGGCAACTTCGTACTGAGGCACTATACACTGCAATACTTGTGAGCCAAGTAGTTATGCAAGAAGCTGCTAGAGGCGGAAGGCCTCAGAAGCTGTGATTTGAAGTTTGTTCAGGGCCACTCTCTCCTCTTCGGCAGAACATACGGAGTGCCTAACTTTATACACACAAAAACCGACAATGCATATTCGACACATACGTTGGAATCTATGTGAAGCTAAGCCTTAGTAAAGCGGTTAATTAAGCGCTTTACAGCTAATGATCATGTGTACGATTTTTTTTTTTTGCTTTCATCCTATGCTAAGTGTAATCTCATGGCATGCTTATGTTTATCCGCCATAAATGTCATAACCTAATTTATGCTTTTCATCATTCACATACTATGCCGAATGCAAACTCCAAATCAGGCTGATGCACAGTGTGATTCGTATGCGCAGCGATGTCGCAAGGACGAGGACGATCGATGTATGCTGCTTGCCGAGGGAATAAAAGTGAGGACAGGTCTATGGCACGGAAGAGTGCGACACGTATCAAGCAACATTTAGGGATTCTGTACCTTTTGTGTCTCAATTGAACACACCCATTCTTTAGGATTGCGCAAGAATGGGCCCACGCCTAAACATACACTACACCACGGCACATACCAGATGACTAAATCAAAGAACATACAGAAAATCAAGGAGTTCTGGAAATGTAATTCACCGTTACACTAACAGATTTTATCCAACTTTATTTATTTATTAGTACTGCTAGCACCAGTTAGCCCCCAATTAAACTTCACTCCTGTAATTGCCCCTAGAGGGGCGATTACACGAGTGAGTTCAGTAAGAAAAAAATTTGGAGCACGCTTAAGCTTCGCCTTTAAGAGTGAAGCGTGATAGCATTTAAAGATTCCTGAGTGCTTCTCACGCTTCCCGGCAACTGCAGCTCATATAACCCTTATGTTCACCGGGAAACGCTGGCGGCGAACACTATACACGAAGGCGAGCTTTGTGGTTCCTGTTTTCTTTTTTTTTTTTTTTTTTTTGATGGTTTGCAAGGAACCGAAGGGGCCCAGCCGCTCCTTCTACAGACCCCAAACGGCAGCTGCAAAACGCTGCCGCCTTAAAAGGGTTTTGTGTTCGAGTTTCCGCGTAACCGAATTATGTTTTCTCGTATATTCAAATTTCAGTCCGATGCTACCATGTCTGTAGGTTGTGTGTAAGCATTATTTCAGGATTTTTCTGCGTATTTCATCTTGAGAAATTCAGTTAGTTCAGCAATTTCTTTGCGCCACGTGGAGGGCCTGCATCGTTGGGTATGCGTGGTTCCGCATCTTCTGCGACATGGAGTCCTTAACGCTATCGCGTTAAAACACACAAGAAGAATAGTGATTGGCACCAGCAAAAACAACTTTGATGGAAGCAGCAGCAATGAAAAAGCAGGTATGCGTTATGTCAATCCAAACGGAAAAATCACCTGGGTGTGCATTAGAGATAACTGTAAGATTGCATTAGATTGTCAACAATATTTTCAGGTTCAATGTGGAGTAGTAGTGGGACATGCCCATTCTGAAGGACTGGCCATGAACAGGCGCACATATAGTGGCACGAGCTAATTTTCTTAATGAAAGAAAATAAAGTAAATCAATGATCGAAGCTGTCAAATATAATTGAGCATTCTATCAACAGATAGGTGTGCTATAGGAATGTCTGTGAGGCAACATTACATGTTTAGCTTTTATATGGGAAGTTTATCTTTCTTTCGTAGATTTGTGGTGCGCGTGTCCGGCGAGCATACAAAGGTTGTATAAGCTGCTTGGTGGGAACTTTCGTATAATATTTGCATATATATCCAACAGTATACCCATCGAGATAGCGGTCAATCCGACAGCAGCCGCGCAGCCACGCTAAACCTGCGAAAATAGGAAAAGAAATCTTCGCCTTTAAAAAAGGTATAAAAAAGAAAAAAATATAGCAGATCCTATGCGTATGGAGAGGTCGCTGTTGGGAGAGGCTTTCTTTGCTATTTACAAAAATGTTAAGGAATCATAACGCTATTTGCAGAAATTTCTGTGTTTCTATACTGACATTCGCACTCGGCTGCTTCTGTTGCCCACTTCAGCTGTCAGTCGCCGACTTCACCTCTTGCATCCGGTTGCACCATGCCGCAAGATGCTGAAATCTGCGGCCGCATAGTAGCGTCATCTATGTTGCCCAAGCATCACATAGAGGCAAAACTGGTGGGTACTTGGCATTGGCCTAGTGCGCAGTGTGGTAGTGTGTAGCAAGTAATGGGCACGTGCCTACTAAGTAGGACAGCCGCCAACAGCAGCCAGAACCCACAAAGTGGGGTTTAGAGCCAAGGACAATTCCCTTTAGAAACCCGGTAGACTACAGCATTTCCTCCGGCTCCGAATCCAGTTACTGCGGCATCATTAAACTTCCACAGCGGACACCGGCACCTTCTGAAAAATAGCTTCTTGTTTGCGATGCACAAAACGTCGTCTTCATACGTGGCAGTACTTCCTTCGGTGTCACACCCTAACAAACTTTCGCTTTCCTTTGCCACATGGTACATTCGACTTGTCGCTTTCAGCGCTCTAGAGCGCTCTTGAGTTACCGTTTCCATTTCGGCTGGTTGGAATCGAGCACTGGGAATACATTCGCCTGGTTTGTTCAGAGTGCTATTCTCTAGCTCAGAGCGTTCAGAGGTGCTCTCACTTTCAAGTCTGGGAGCGCGATGGTGATCGGGCAGAATCTTGATCCCCCTCCGATTATTGTGGAGAGAGATGGACGTTCAGCTAGGTCAGGCTTTATCCGGTTTTATTCTCCGTAACGCTCCGCATCACCGCAAACCGAGCTGGAGCGTCATAGGAACCAAGAGAGTGTACCATTATACTTTCGAGCAGTTTGGGCTAGTTGGCGGGACGTATTTAAAGTGTGAAAGGAATGACACACGAGAAGAAAAGGGACGAAACACTTTCGTACCTTCTCTTTTCTGGTGTCTAAGTTTTACAGTCGCGTTCTTAGTATAGATATATTTACAAACTTTTAGATTCTGTTGCTTAAAAATATGGTTTCTTCATTTACCTGCGCCATAATGTTACGCATTATCCAGATTTTTGTTAAAACGCTTTCAGGAAGTATAAAAAATAAAAATTTGTCACTGTTCGCGTAAGTGGCAGCGACCTTTTTCTTGTCCGTATTTGTTCTTTAGTAATTCTATTGCCATAAAAAAAAGAACTGCTTTATCCTATCATTTATTCGGTGGTGCCCGCTCTCCTTAACATCGAAACCCCTGAGCTTTAAACTTTAGATACACCTCGGCTCGTTCCGAACAGAACAAGGAAAACTAATGAGCGTGCCGCTTATTGGCAGGGACTGAAATGTGTAACAGCTGTCAAACAGAAAATTGTGTTAGACAAACGTCGCACGCTAGTGCCCTTTCTCTAGTAGCGGACATGAGAGTCAGACATGACCGCTTAATACCGATTTTAGAATCATAACGAGAAGAGAAAAGAGCACGGAAGAATGAGTTAAGGAGATTGGACAGCATCCTAAGCACGATCGAGGGCAGGGAAGACCAGGAGACACAAAAATAAAAGCAAACTCCGTAGAACAACCTATAATCAACGTACAACACGGAACTTGTTATACATCTTTAGTATATACCTCGCGGAAGTGGGTCACACCAGAGGCAAAGCATTAAAACGCACGTCACTGCTTATACTATAAGCGTTGTGAGCCTCCAATTTGCTCGAAGGACCCGTTATACCCAGCCACGGCCGAGGTCGAACCGGAAGCCTTGTCACCGCCGCTCCGGGAGGGCCTTATTGGACGAAACTGTCACACAGCCCGTGCCCATCGCTTCGCTCTGCGACGGTTTTGTTCGTCTTCCCCTCTGCCGCGTCCGTGCTATAGCTGGCATGCTTCTCTGTTCGAGCACCACCTCACCACCCTTCGCCGTAGCACCGGCAGCCGTTCCTGCTTTCATTGTCTCGCTTCTGAAGGGCTCCTGGATTGCTGGCTGGCTTTGACGGTGGCAGGTATAGGATTTGCGCTAGGGTTTGAAGGGCCCACTGAGCCCCGCCGTGCGATCGAGAGGTCACAGCCTGCATGGCTGCTTCGCTAACAAGAAGGTTCTGCCGCTTGATTGCTCTTCCTCCTTGCCGACAGTGCACCTTCCCGGTCGCTTTCGTCCTCTCCATCATCGGCCCATCGTGGCTCAAGCGCATTTTGCTCTGATGTCCGTGGCTGCTGCTTCTATACAGCGCCCGCTTCGAGCGCTCTCGCTCGTGCTGATGTCCACTTTCCGTCCACCAACCAGAAGAGGGCTACCCCTTCGGAAAAAGTCAGCGCAGGTGCCGGCAATGAGCCAGCGCTGCTGATGAAGTCGCCGGTCCGTCATAGGGCCAGGTAATCTTGGTCTATATTGGCCGGCTTCGGCTTTAAGAATTGATTACGGCTGATTTTAATGAAAGTGGCGGCTTAACCCCTTTCATTTTCGTTTATGGATCATAAACTGTCATGCATGTAGCACATAAAGGGCTCCTGTCGCAATAATAGAAATGTACAGTACATGGATGCCCTACGGGGCGAATTAGAACTTTTCGGAGGACGATAATTCCACTATTACTCGCGGTGATAAATTGACAGACGTCTGTGATTGTGTGCAAACGAACACTGTTACGTTCAATTATAACGTTGCCGTCACCGTTTGGAAACTCATTAAGTTAACAGGCCGTGGAAAATGTACGACGTCCACTCGAAAGCGTATTCCACACATCGGTAAGGTTTGAGAAATATTCTCTTATATTACGGCATGTGTTGCCCTGAGAGCACGTGCGCAACATTGATGCCTTCAGGTAGCACGTGTGGGTTTATTGACCAGTTAGTTGCCTTCACCCAAAAGGATCACGTACTCGTGACACCTGCGGCAGAAAGGATGTTCCACATCCATCGCCAAGGTTTGTGAGTGGTGGCGCTGACTAACTCTCCCAGGGTTAGTTCTAGTAGTAACACATAAATACCCCGGAAAGCTGAAGGGAGGACGGCGCCGCGGTAGCTCAATTGGTAGAGCATCGCACGCATAATGCGAAGTCGGGATCGTTCCCAACCTGCGGCAAGTTGGTTTTTCATCCACTTGGATTTTCATTAATCTATCATTTGTTTAATTCAATTAGTGATGATGATGTGATAACTTTATTTGGAATCCGGCGATTGGGAGGCCCGGGCCTGGGGCCGCCTAGATGGCCACTGGGAGCTGCTGCTCCCGTGCGGCTTCCTTGGCTCGCTGGACGGCCCAAAGTTGGTCTTGGAGTTCTGAGCTGAGCAGCACGGCCGACCACCGCGCCCGTAGATTTTCTGGGGAGACTGCCATTTTATTTTGGTATATTTCACAACCCCACAACATGTGTTGAAGGGTGGCTCTAACAGACTTGCAGAGCTTGCACATATCGCTCTCGTATATATCGGGGTAGAAAGTTTTTAGTTGCACGGGACTCGTATAAGTTTCTGTTTGTAGTCGCCTCCAAGTAACGGACTCAGCTCTTCAGTTTAGTGTGAGGCGGTGGTAATACTCGCCTCCGATTTTGATAGAATTTGGTAATATCGCTAAATCTTGTTAATATATCTTTTTCTCTCCAGATTTCCTCCTCCGCGTTCTCCTGACCAATGGAAGTCACTCTTTGCTCAGCTCGGCGAGTGAGACCTCGAGCTTCGCGGTGTGCTACCTCGTTGAGGTTGATTGCGGGAATGTCTAAAGTCGTATGCGCTGGGAACCAGAGCAATTGCCTGCCGTTCTTCTCTGCATTGGAGAACTTTGCTTCATTGACTCTGATGATGTGCCATGCCTCAGGAGAGATCCTACCTTTTGCATAATTTCTAATGGCCGCTTGAGAATCACTAATGATGTACTGAGCATTCGTGGAGACCAATGCTAGTGCAATGGCTACCTCCTCTGCGGTCTCGGAATGTTTGGTATTAACTGATACGCTTGTAAGGAGTTTTTGGGTGTGATCTACGATTACTGCTACATAGCTATTTCTGTCTGGGTATTCAGCAGCGTCTACGAAGGTTGCTCTGTCGTCTGACCCAAAGCTTCGGATAATTTTCTCTGCTCTACTCTTGCGTCTGCCGTCGTTGTAACCTGGATGCATGTTCTTGGGTATATTTGGTACTAGGAGTTTGTCACGAATTTCTCTCGTTATTGTCCTCTTTTCCCCGCATAAATTGTGGTAATTCATTCCTAGTTTGCTTAGTATATGCCGTCCCGTTTTGGTTTTGGTTAGTCGCTCTGCTTGAGATGTTTGTTGTGCTTCTATGAGTTCGTCCAGTGTGTTGTGGAGTCCTAACCTTAGCAAGAGATCCGTGCTCGTACTGATGGGAATACCTAGTGCTAGTTTGTATGCTTTTTTTATCATGTTGTTAATTTTACGCTTTTCAGCTGCAAACCAATTGTGGAAGGCTGCTATGTATGTGATCTGACTGATTACAATTAGTAAGTACAAGTAATTTCACCTGTGTTGCCATTGGTGTCTTTGTTTGCTGGCTTCTTATGCTATGATTAATAACTATCGGGCCCCTCGGTTAACCCCCTTTCTTGTCGTTCACAACACATACAGACCCCACAAAATTGTCTCCCTACAAGTTCCCTCTGAATCCTGGCCGTCTCCCCAGTGATACGTTCGAAGTTTGCGGAATCGGAGCGGCATGGATGGCTCGCATTTCTTTACGCCTCGCGGTCCTAGCGGGCAGCACCCTTACGGGACCGCAACCACAGGAGAGCGGAAGGAAAGGAAAGGAGATTTGCGAGCGCTTGCAACAGCGACAAAGAGAGGACGGTGCGAAAGTAGACATGACCGACGCGGGTCAACGCGTAGTGCCTGTTCTTATCAGTTACCTGATACCTGATACGGGTTGTATTTGGACCTAAGATATCAAACTTATTTTTGCCAGTTTGTGGAGTGCTTAAAGCCTGCCTCACCTCCGCCGCGGGTCGGCCCGGTATTGCACTTTCTTCGTGATCGGCCCACGTAGGGGGAGAAATTCTCGATCGACCCGGCTCTTGCCGACGGACACATTTTTCATAGGAACCTAGCCATATACAGCTTCGGTGTAAAAATTGTAGTTTGAATCGTAGATGAACATTGCTGAAGTTGGACGGGGACCGTTTGCGCAGATTCAACTAACTCAACTCGAGTTTCTTCAACTCGAGGCGTGTTTGTGAACACGAAAGAAAGTTACCATAGCAATGAAAAGAAAATTAAAGCTGAAATGTGCGTTCCAAGAAGAGAAGGTATGGGTACAACGAACGCAACTAAATAAATAAATAAATAAATAAATAATCAGTTTAGAAGCAGCTTGAAAAAGTATTAATTGAAAGCTTTCGGCAATGGCCACTTGCGAATCGGCGTTCGAATGACGTCGCACAGAATCTAACCTTGAAAACCCTGAAAACTCTCCGGAACCGTGGCAGTTTGGGCGAGTTGGTATGTCATGACTTTTTAGACTTGTAGCGCAACTCAGAAAGAGCAAAAAGGAAGGTGGAAGGGGTAATGAAAGGGAACGGAAAACAGGGTGAGCGCTCACTCTGTTTTCCGTTCCCTTTCATTAACCCTTCCACCTTCCTTTTTGCTCTTTCTGAGCTGCGCTACAAGCCTAAAAATTCTCCGGAACCCCCATTCTCTAGTCAGAGAGAGAGGCTCGGTGCAGAACAAGAAAGAGAAGTACTCCTCTCATTGACGTTCGCCTTAAGAACGTGTTTTTTCTGAATACTACATGCACATGAGAAGGCCTTAACTCTTGGCTATAAATATGATTTGTTCACGGAAGAAAACCAAGCTACTCGATTAAGGAAAGGGCGTGTAACGCCTTAGTAGGGTAACGCAGCAAAACTAGATTCACGCAAAAGAATCACTGTATGCTGCGTGTACTCACAAATCATGCTTTAAAGAATGGGATATTTTGCCACAAAAGCGGTATTAGACCACTGCCGACGTGAAATTTAGAAGTCTAGGCTACGCAATACACGGCTTCACCAACTCCTGTGACTATGCATACGTGCCTCGATCGAGACTTTCCAGTTTAATACGTTTGAACTGACAGATATATAGATTAAATTTTGTAGTTTAAACTTTCTAAGCAACCTTATGCCAGGGCCATGCTTACATCGATGCATTCTCACCTTCCTTTCCTATCAGTTTTTCGATTTTGCCCGTTTTGAGTTATTCATTTATTTATGGCTTAGCGCATAATATGCTAAGGAGAATGACTAGTCATGGAGTTTGTTCTTCAAATACTGGTCCTTTCGCTTGTTATGCTGTGAACATGGCATGTGTCACAGCTCTCTCTCGCTCTCTCTCTCTCTTTTGATGCCGTCTGCCTGCATCCTACACTTGTGTCTCAATCCGGCCAGCTACATAACTCCACCAGCACTGGCTTTCTACTTTAACGCCTGGGGCAATCCGGAAAGCAATTTGTTTCTCGGAAGCCGTATTTCTTTGACGTCGTTTCACAGAAGAATCATGCTTCTACACAAGGTTTGCATTGCAAAGCACGTCCATAAATCCACTCTGTAAGTATCGCGAGCGTCGGTTTTCTTTTTCTTGCGCTGTAACACGATACACTGTATATGCTTCCATTGAAACAGCGACGATATATTGGCCTTATAGTTTCGCTGTAGGTGGTGGTGTTGCCGCCGGCACATTTCTTGCTGTAGACCAAGATCGACTCTTGTTTGTACTTCTTTTGGTTTCTTTTTCTTGTTTCGGGGTACAACCTAATTTGGTTTATCACGTGACCTAAATATGTCGTCTTAAGCTTTGTTTGCCTAACCTTCGTCTGCTTAACTTCGCGTCTGGACATCGTTCGTTTCGAGCGCTGGGCAAAGAACACCCCGGTGGTAAAGGGCCCTGTCGCCCTTCTTTTCTTTATGTACTTACATTATACGAGGGATAGTTCTTGTGCGAACTGCTTCTGGTTTATCTCTCGTCTTGCATTGTTTTCTCCACTCACGAGGCTACGCTGCCCTCGCGATAGATGGGCGATACAGGCCTCACGCGTCTTTCTTGGTCCTAACGTGATAAGGGGAAACGATCGGGGATCCACAATGGTCGCCGAAGCCGGCCCGGCCATACGAATAGCCAATGGGGGAGACAGATCAGGCAGAAGCCATGCGGCGCAACGACCCACACAGCGTAGCTATACTGGCGGCAATGCGGCGGGTGGCCATGTGGAAAGACTCGGCACCCCTCCGCTGTCTTCTTGGCTTCCCTCCACATCCACACGGCATGGAAACGGACGTGCCGAGAGGGGGACTGTGAGGTCCGCCAGGGGGCTTATCGCGGCGCCGTCTTCAATGCATTGTGGGCGGCGAGCGCGTGGCATCTGTCTTGGAGATTACGGGAGGTTCCTTGCGATTATTTTTTCTTTCCTTTCTTCTTTTCACCGCCCTTCTTGATCCCTTGAATGCGCTTTTGTTCCCGTGGATATCTGTGTTTTTTTTTTCCGGTTAACTACGAAAGGAGGCAGAAGTAGGGGAAGCAAGTAAATGCTTAGATTTGCAAGCGGAAACTGAAGTATTAACATGCTGTCCAGCCTTATATTTAAAAGATATACCTGCAATAATGAGTGCACAGCGCCTAGTGATGGCGTAGTAGCGGCACAACTAAATCTTTCACAAAACGTATACAGTGATTCTGCAGCTACAAATATTAATTTACAAGAAACGCTTAAAAAATACTTTCTACGAAAAGTGTAACGCCAGGAAACACAATATCTTCAGTGTTACTCACTGAAAACTTGAAAGAACTATTGAACATGTTGGCTCTGAAATTAATTCTGGAGTTTTAGGGGCAAAAATTATTATTTGATTACGAGGCATGCCGTGTTGGGGGATTCCGGGTTAATTTTGACCACCAGCCAAATTTTAACGTGCCCCCAATGCAGGGACGAGCATTTTTGCCTTCCGGCCCCATCGAAATGCCTCTGCGGCCGGGATTTGATCCCGCGACGTCCTGCTTAGCAGCGCTATGCTGACTCTGGAAGATACAATTATCTGTGAGGATAAAAGGGAAATATCTCAGCAAGATGGCATTGCCCAGTTCAGCAACGCTTGAAAGGACTTGCAAGAGATTACAATGCCTTAACCGGCAGAGGCAAATGGCAGGTTTCAGTAGTATTATGCAAAATATTAAGAGAGAGAAACGAGCTTTAATGAGATAGCTGGAGACGTGTGCCTGGCTGTTCGCCTGACATGCTAATCCAGGCGCTGGGTGATGATTATGGTACATACAGGGACAAACGCTTAATAGCACATACAGTAACAAAAACACACACATGTATATACACTACAAATATATTTACAACATTTCGTTAAGGCTCATGGCCCGAAAGAACGTCAGCAGCGCTGTCTTCGTGCGTAACGCACAGGTGGTGTTTTGCCATGTGCCGAGAATGTGCTGTAGTGCCAAGCTCGAGTCCCGTTGAAGGTGCAGTGCGGCCTTCAAATACTTTCTCTGACACGTAGCGGCAGCAGTCGCACAGAACATGTTGCAGACTAAGCTAATGTGTTATAGTATGCCAAATCAACAATACTCCGGGCTAGGCATAGTGATTCCTATGAAGTTTTGGAAGAACCTATTTGTCTAAGACAAGTAAACTTAGTCATTTGGGACACTCGTTATGAGACATAAGTATCCGTGCAGACGAATAAGAAAGGGTTGGCGTGCGCATACGGAATACATTAAAAAGTCCTCACCGGCGGCTTACCATTGTCGTTAAAAGTGTAGAATCAATGCGTTCTACAACAATCAGACTAATAAAGCGGATATCCAACAGGCACTATGGCATGAAAGAGCACAATCTCATCCGATTAATAGAAACATTCATAATCAGTCGTATTGTATATATGGTTCCTTACCTCAAGCTCTACGCTGCGGAGAAAGCCAAGATAGACTGCATTATTAGAAGGGCGTATAAGCAAGCCTTGGGACTTCCGGCAAATACGTCAAACGAGAAATTCTTGGCGCTCGGCGTGCACAACACATTAGACGAACTTATTGAGGCCCAGAGAGTAGCGCAGTATGAAAGGCTTACACAGAGTTTGACGGGGAGACACATCTTAGATGACATCGGAATAACCTACGAAGCACAAGACGGAGTGCGGAGAGACATCCCAAGGAAAATAAGGGAACATCTATCAATACCCCCAATCCCCAGAAACATGCACCCGGAGTTTCACCAAGATCGAAGAAACGCACGAGCGAGAGCTCTCCACAAAAGATTCCGTAGTGCCAGGGACGTGGTCTATGTGGACGCGGCGGGGTACGCAAATGGACAGAGTATGTCGATAGTTGCTACGAGTCTAGAGGGTGACTGCAGAGTTAGTGGGACGGTAAAAACATGGAAGGCAGAGGTGGCGGAGGAAGCTGCCTTAGCACTGGCATTAGCCTCCACGGAAGCTAACATCGTAGTAAGCGACTGCAAGACAGCCGTCAAGAACTATGCAAAAGGAAGAATCTCGCCGGAAGCACTGAGAATTTTAAACAACTTTCGTGAAAATCGCGACATTCACACTATATAGGCACCCGCACACTCCTCCCTTCTCGGGAACGAAATAGCGCACAACCTGGCTCGAGAACTGACAGGCCGAGCAGGTGACACGCAACAAATACTGGGAACGGAGAGAGACCGGATGACCAGCTTTAACGAGATCACCAAACACTATAAATTGGGAAGGGCCCATTTCCCGCCGGCACACTCCTCGTTAAATAGGCGGCAAGCGACGGCATGGCGCCTCTTACACACAGATACATATGCGAACCCGGTGGCCTACCACCGCTACTACCCGGACCTTTACACGGATAGATGTAGATTCTGTGAAGAAAGGGCGGACCTACAACATATGGTTTGGGCTTGTCCTCGTACACCCATACAGAATAAAATAATTAAGACCAAAGAGCAGTGGGAGACCGCGTTGCTCAGCTGTGCACCGGAAGACCAACTCAAGGCAATCCAGCAGGCCGAAGATGCCGCCAGGGCCCAAGGGCTCGAGGCCGTCATTTAGGTAGAGGCCTAGGTCTCAAATCTGCTGTGCACAAATAAAGTTTATTCCTCCTCCTCCTCTGAAGACGCGTCCTCACAAGTATATCCGGAAACTATTGACACGGAAAGTGATCTTCCACATTCTAGCATCTCGCAGAGCACTGCGAGCTACGATATTTCAAACTTCTACGATGACGCAAGCAGTGACCTATGGGGTACCATGCGTTGCCAATACCTCAACTGAACACACTAACGGCTAAAGAGAAAAATATGCCGGGCACCGGATTCCAACCAGCAAGTCCTCCTATAAGTGCGTTTCATTTCCGTTCGTCGAAACCTTGCGGTAAGCTTTATAACGGCGCAATAAAAAACACGGATCAGAAGGATAGGACAGGCGCCATATAGAGTTTCCTAAAAAAACTGGTTGCCATAGGTGACGTTTGCGCTGCGATGGCTCGAGATACAGTGGGCAGTACAGGTATTTGTCGAATGTTCATGTTTGTAGCTTCAGACGTTCTTGCGTCTATAATTATGAGGCTTTATCTTTCTAAATTGCTATACAATCGTACTTTCTTTTTCTGCATGAAGGCAAGAAATTTCTGCTGACTTGCATACTCATTGAGAGCTGTTGCATGTAAAAGGCCATACTTTGTTTAAGATGACTAAATTTCAGCCAAACAGTCGTTTCAAGCCACAAGGACGAAGTTCAGGCAAGTCAATCCCGTCATTGCCGTGCTGGCTGAACTGCCATATGCCTGCTGCTCCCGTAGACACTACAGCGCTATTGTTCTCTCTAGTGATTTTAGTAGGAGGACGAATAAACATTGATTGATTATGAAAAATAGAGGGGGAATGGAATGGTAGGAAACTCAGGTCGCTGAGACCACTCGGCCATAGCCTGAATATGTACGCCAGCTCCAGTCAGTAGCCGTATATCTATAACCTTGCTCTATCCGCTATGAAGGCGCTGCTGCGTTGCTTAAATGACAGGGGACTTTGTGACAAATTGTGACTGTACACTGTGTGGCGTAGGATTAGACGGTAACACTGCGTAACACTAGGAATGCCTTCGCAGACTGCGTGACAGTGTCCGCATAAACAGTCCTGTATCGTGTGTGTGTGTGTGTGTGTGTGTGTGTGTGTGCGTGTGTGTGTGTGTGTGTGTGTGTGTGTGTGTGTGTGTGTGTGTGTGTGTGTGTGTGTGTGTGTGTGTGTGTGTGTGTGTGTGTGTGTGTGTGTGTGTGTGTGTGTGTGTGTGTGTGTGTGTGTGTGTGTGTGTGTGTGTGTGTGTGTGTGTGTGTGTGTGTGTGTGTGTGTGCGTGTGTGTGTGTGTGTGTGTGTGTGTGCGTGTGTGCGTGCTTGCGTGCGTTCGTGCGTTCGTGCGTGCGTGTGTGTGTGTGTGTGTGTGTGTGTACGGTCTTCTTTAAATTCTTTTTCTCTCTCTGACTTATAGCATCCCTTCGCCCCTCCCCCAGTACAGGGTAGCCAACCGGAGATAATCTCTGAACTATTTCTCTGCTTTGTGAAGACAGCAATTTCGAAAGAACATTGCAGGTTGTTTGGAGACATGTTGTTCCAAGTAGCCGGAACCGCAGCCTCAGATGTTTCAACCAACACAAATATTTCTGCGTAAATAGTTTTTGTCAGCCGAGAAATACCTCCCAATATAAGCGTTTAAACCCTTTCCATGCGCTCGCGTATTTCAGACGGCGTGCTCCATATAGAAAGAGCTTTCGGCAAAAAAGAAAGAAAGAAAATAAGCATCTGCATGTGTGGCTATACATGCAGAATCTATTTCCGCCGGTTATGTTTGAATGTCTCCTGCGACTAGTAATTCTACAAAATGGCACTTTCTGAAGGTAACCGCGCCTCTGTCAATGTTGCGGCCGCTAGGCACACTAGTTGTTGATGTCCCCAATTTCCGCACGTGCCCATATTATAAACTCAAACTGACTTATTCAACACTTCCCCATGAGCCTTAGGTTTTCGTTATTTTTTTTTGCACGTACATTCTTCTCTCACGAGTTGTTATACTCATTTAGCTACAACGCCACTTTGCTTTCTTTTCAGAGCGAAACACCGACAAAAATAGTGGTTCAACAAGCCCGACAGCTTCTATTGCCGCCTAAACTGACAAATACAAGTTACGTACAACCTCCAGCTTCATCCAAAGCCATAGCACTCATATCGGCTCTGGTCTTTTATTGTATTTTTCTGCAGCTCTTGCATCGTTTCTCAAGAACTCAAGGCACGTCGGGAGAAACAATGCCGTCGAATCCGCACCCTCTCCGTTGCCTTCGAGTTATGCTGTCAATTTCCAGGTGAGGAAAACATTCGAAAAAAATAAATAAAATCAAGAACCAACCTCACGAGCAGTATTCACGCGATAACTACAAAAGCCAACACGAAGGTGGTCGAAGTCAACTCATGATGGGAGAAGTCGATGTGTGCTGCCGCGAGAAACGAGACGAGTCAAGGTGGACAGACGGAACGCAAACATACCGGGTGCATTCAGGCACAGCACTGAACACGCGTGATATCTGCTTCGGCACATAAGGGACACGAGTCGGGCCAGTAAGGTAAGAGCAGCCGGGCGATAGAACGAAAGAACCAGACTCGAGGCATCAAACAGGCCAGTGGCGAGAGGAAAGTGGCGATCCCACGTACGCATCCTATTCACATAGCTTTTTACCACTCTCCCGAACACCCTCTCTCTCTTTCTCTCTCTCTCTATCTCCGCTGAAATTACCCAGGACAGGAAGCAATTCTTCTGCAGCAATCGCTGTGAAGGAAAATCGAAGTCGGAAGGAACCGGACTTAGTGTGTACTATAGTGCACGAAGTTCTCCCTGCGCGCTAGTAGTTCCCTTTTGCGTGGAAGCAAACAAATAAACTTGCTCCGGAAGACCAGCAACTGAAATCTTAGACAGGCTTGCTGGAGCTCCACAGAAGGAATCACAGAACGCAGAGATTTCGGGGATGCCGTGTTGCTAGGATTGATCCTCGGCGGGTTGTTATCCCCAAGGTACAGAGTCATATACAACTCCATATATTCGAACCCAGAAATGAAAACGGAGATTTCCTTCTTCTTTCTTTCTCTCTCTCTCTCTGTCTTTGAGTACATGGCGCAGCTCGACCAAGCTCGATTTCGCAGGTATAGATCAAAAGGACCGAGGGAACACCGACATAGCCTGTCCGGGAGGCAATCGGCATTTACAAATAAATGAGCAGCCGTGTAGCATCGGGAGCTTATGGACAGCGATAAGGACAGCCCACAGAGGCTCACGTGTGTGTACGAACGAGGCTTCATATGAGATGTAATCTTTGGGAGGAGGAGGAAACAACTTTGTTTTGGCAATTTGGTTGGGTGAGAGGTGGCTACCAGGCAATACCTTACAGCCTCCAGGCCCGGGCCCCGGAGTATTGCTTCCCACGCTTCAGGCGAGGGAACGACCAGGAGATCTGGTGACGGGGGAGGGGGGGGATGTTCTTCCCTGCAGTCCCAGAGAATATGATTTAAAGAGGCTATGGGCCCGGATAGTGAGCAGTGGTGGTCTATCAAGTCAGGGTAAAAGTGCGTGCATATATGTGGGTTGGGAAAGGAGTCTTAGGGACGCTCAAATGACAGTAAGTTATTGCGACGCCGCTTCTCTGAGGCTCGCATGTTCAGTTTCCCTTTGGTACCTCTGAGTCAAGCGCCGCATATCACTGAGCTTCTTTTTCTTCGTATGGGGAAGAACTGCCAGATGGAAGAGCACAGCCTCCACTGGAATGCTTTAGGCAACTTTTAAAGAGGTACAAATACATAAATGAACACATTGAAAATGAAATTCTGCAAACGAATAAACGTGGTCATTCGCAACGAATTCTTATGCACGCTGTAAAATCTGCTGGCTGGTATGATACTTACGTTTATTTCTCTGCTGGTCCGTCTTCAGCACGCCCTCTGACGCTTACGAGTTAATCAGCAGAAATAAGATTCTCGCCTTGATTGAATCGGTCGCCTTTGGAAACTGCGGTTGTGGTGCAGGCTTGACCTACAAGAGCATCTCATGTTGCAAGTTATATATCTCGGCGTGGGGACCAAGAAAAGGCGTTCGATGCCTCCACCCTCGTTGCATAAGGAGCAAAGTGATAGAATAGAACACCCCTTCTTAAGTAACTAGCTTGGTGTGTGTGAAGGTCCTTGCCCTTATTCGATGCAGTAGCGAGGCTCTTTCTTGAAGCAAACGCTTGGTAACGCAAGGCTTAGGTGACGGGATAAAAGGGATCGAAATTGGGCACGGATGGCTGTCTTCATAACTTTATTGCTATTTGTGACTTGGACATAGAATGCTGACGCTGCTTAAGCCGCTGGTGCTAGGAATCTAACCCGCCCAGCAACAGAACGTGGCAGGACTTCTGTGTCTTTCAGGTGTGCAGCACAGATTCGAGTTCTCGTGTACACCAACTAGCCCCATTACAACACCTCGAAACAAACATTTGAACGCTCATTACCCGTGATTGGCAGGAAATATTACGTCAAAATATATCCGTCGATGGCCTCTCCACGTTATTTTTCACCCGAATAGAGCGCTGGTGGCGGAATAGTGTGTCGTGTAATGGCGAATGAGGAAACAACTAAAAAAAAAAAAGAGAACCGGTTTTAGTATCCGTTTTTGCTTGTTTCCCTTGTATTTCGTTGTAGCCCGCTGGCTCAAAGAGCTCCTTTTCTTCTGGTCGCTTTAGACTCATTTGTGCGCTAACCATACTCAAATAGCGAATTTTATTCGTTCTGCGTCTTTTTTCTTTGCATGTTTTATTAGTGTGAAAATTGTCATGAACTGGTAGAAAAGCAATCACATAAAAGTATTCCTACTGCATATTTCCCTCCAGCACTTCTGATTGCCGAGTAATCCTTTAAGTTCCGTGTTTGCACTGCCAAATATAGCTCTTAAATACAGTCAAAAACTTTCGCTTCCATTGCTTGTGAGCGTGAACGGCCTTCGAGTTTGAGATTCACTTTGACATGGACAGCTTAAAAAAAATTATGAGCGTGCGCCTCTCATGCGAAACAGCACTGCATAAAAACTAGAGATACACAGGCAGGAACTGGGCTCGAATCGTAGCGCACACAACGGACCCACTACAGACAAGTTTGACGAGCGCGGATAGCATGTCGACGTCGGTGACAGCTCGAAGGCTGTCTCGAAAGCCGGTCTGTCTCTTCGCAAGTTCTGTGGATCGACGTTGGTATGGCTCTCGACAAGTGCATGCGTCGGAAAGACGACGCTGAGTTAAAGGCTCGATGTTTCGGAAGCGGGGGACGACAGCAGCGCTTGATTTATTTAGGTTTCAAGTGTCAAACACATTAGGAGAAACGCCGTCCGTTGGGCTTTAAAGGAGTCTGAAGGATTCCTCGCCATCTATTCAATTTATTGTTGTTAACTCTCCCGCTCTACAAGAATGCTAGTCTGTTAACGTATTTGCAAAGCCGTCCATATTATGCGTTTATAGTAACCATGCTGCGGTAGCCATCGTCTGTTTTTAAAACGCATTTATGCGGCTGGGTCAGCGTTGACAACGCCTTCTTGTTCGTATAGTTAGTGAGTGAAAACTTTATTGAAGATGTCCGCTGATTTGGGCGGGGTGGGGCCATCAGCACCGCAGCCAAGATGACGGCCTCGAGTCCTTGGACACGGGCGGCTACAAAAAAAAAAAAAGAGAAGCAATTAAGCTCTCTCTGCGACTAGCCGACCCCCGTTCACTAATGCGTTCAACATCACGATTGCCTGGCAGCTGCTATTATAGTGCTCAGACTTGCCATGCTTTGTATTAGAGATGATGTTATGTTTTCTGTTATATATATACATGGCATTAGATAGATTTACGTATCATAGTCATGCTTAGAGGGTATGCGTTAGTGTGCTTCTAATGGCCCCTCAGCGAGTCTCAACAGCGCAAGAACGCATAAACCGAAATGTTAGCGCGCGTCATCCCGTATGTTTTACGGCGATTTCTTCGCACCAACATAGATTCCCGCAACGGGTTGAAGCTGCGTAAATTTTATGAAAAACGGTTATGGCCGTCTTCGTGTAAGAATAAAACCGTTTGTTGGTCACATTTGTTGTAATATATTATTAGAAATGGAGGTTAACTATCCCTCTGGTGTTCCCTGTGCCAGCTCACCGCTCCAAGCAGGTGGCGCGCGCACCGCTCCAAGCTAGCAGTGGCAGTTCACATTGTCTTGGGCCCAGTGACTGCTCAACAGGACTGTGAGCAGTGCTGATGACACCGCCACTATATTATCACAACGTTAGTGCTGCACAGAGTTTAGTCTAACAGCACCTCGTGGGAACTCGCCATGAGCAATGTGTGAAGGAGTTATCAGGTAACAGAGCGAATGAATGCGAAGCGAAGAAAACATTTTAGCCTTTTAATTTTGCCACTGAGATCTCCAGTGCGAACGAACCGCTGTACCGATTGAGTAGAGAGGCATTAGCTGTGATACGTCTGCTTGCGAAACGCGCGGTACTCGTCATGGGCAGTGTCAGTCTCGAGGAGGTGGGAAGTAGGCGGAGTATGATGACCATGGCGAGAAGTGACCCGGCTAGAAATTTTTAATGAAGATCGATGTGCAGTAGATGTTGTTTTGCTTTCTGATTGGTAACATTTCGCTTTTAGCATCCAACAATCTCGCAAGCGCAGTCAAAACCAAACAGCGCGAAAGGAACAAAGGACAATGCAATCAGGCAACGCACTGGCGCTGTGCTCACATCTAGTCGTTTTATTGCACTGACGAGATATATGTACAAACAACAACGGCAATAACAAATAACAAATAAACAATATATATGTTGTCAGATTCTATCGTCCTTGGCTATTATCGCGCTATCTGATTTCGACTAAGGTAACCTATCTACTCGCCTAACTCGAAGTTTTGATCGTTAGCAATATATACAATTATTTTTAGCTAACAACGCATATAAATTAATTAGAAGTTTTTACTGAACCGCGAATTCCTTTCCTCGGATAACGGAACATTGAGGTCAATAAACATGCTTTTGCAGAATTTTTTCTGTCTATACAAGACCTGCGAATAACTTAGGAAAGTCCAGCGAAGTTATAAGCTTTTGTCAGAGGATCCGCGGAAATGAAGCAGGTGAAATCAATGTCCCGTAGATCTCAAAATGTATTCAAGTTCGTAGCCACAAGAGGTTTCGGGCCTATTTTCATACTGCAATGTGCACAGTAATTCACCCTGATTGCGATAAACGCCACGAGTCATTGATTGACATTCCCCATCAAAGCACATGGCTTCGAGCGAATGGAGTGCCATGACTATAATATATCTATAACGGAAAATTCGTAACAAATTTCAGCGTCGGCACAGCCATAGCATTCGGGGGTACTATGTTTTCTGTTTACGTCCGCCTGGAATTGTGCATTAATAGTTTTTTTTCTCAGTCAGCGAGCTATTAATTGCCCGTCTAATGCCTGAGCTCTAACATTGGTCATTGAAGCAGGAAAAGGCGACCAAGGTGGCACAAATACGACGCTAGGATAGTCATTCTAACTTTGATTTCTCTTTTATTTAGCGTTTATATTCTTTCATTCCAATATTTATCTTCTGGATCTATATATAAATATCGAAGACAAATATAAGAGTGAAAGAATACAGAGGGGAAAGAAGAAGAAGTGTGTCTGTTTGGTCGCTGTCATTGTGCGGTGCTCAGATTTTTCTGTTTTTCTTTTACATTTGCGGTTAGCATTGCCGACGATTGACTAAGACGTCCGATGAAGATTCAGCGGGCCGGACGCCTTACAGGTACGACGTTTCTTTTTTGAGGAGCTGGCTATTTCCCTGCCACTACGGTGGTCGGTAGCCGAGAACATTGTCAGGAGCTTAAATGATATTGCGCGACAAAAAAAAAAAAAAAAAAACGACACGGACGTGAGAGAAGACGACACACCAAGCGCAAACTTTCAACAAAGTTTATTGTGCCACTGCGTCGGTTTTATACATGGCAGGCAGCGTAGATCGCGCATGCGCTTACAAGGAAATGAAGTGCGAATTCATGTAACATGGTTACGAGGCATGTGATGCCGCGTCCAAGAAACGTAATTCTTTTTCTGTGAGAGCCAGAGACGGGAAGCTAACACAAGAATTACGTTTCTTGGACGCGGCATCACATGACTCGTAACCATGTTGCATGAATTCGCACTTCATTTCCTTGTAAGCGCATGCGCGATCTACACTGCCTGCCATGTATAAAACCAACGCAGTGGCACAACAAACTTAGTTGAAAGTTTGCGCTTGGTGTGTCGTCTTCTCTCACGTCCGTGTCGTTTTTTTTGTCGCGCAATATCATTTAAGTAATGGATTACCAACTTTCCTGGAATGCTGCTCTCATTGTCAGGAGCCTTATGCTCTCCCAGACGTAGCAAGCCATATGAATGATACTATAATCCGCAATGAAAATCCTTGGGGCTTGCAGGCGTCACAAAGTTTCATTAAACCGGCACGTTTGGTTCTCCACAACACTGAATCAACTTCGGCGACTTCAGGAATAATGGCTGACGGTGAAGCCGAGAGCAAGAAACCTCGTCTAAAGCACAGCAAGAACCATGATACGACATCGAATTAAGAGTAAGTGGTGGAGAAGAGATGGGTGAAGATGCACCATTTTTTCTCACATATAAGAAAAGACGAGCTTTCGAAGAGAGATTTCGCCCAACAAGCGAAGGTACTACTTTTTGGCAAATGAATCCAAACCAAGTGCCTGCCGAAATAGTTTCCGCTGCCAAAGAAAAAGCAGTCTTTCAGGACGACCAGTGATGGAAGTTTCAGTGTCAGCGTTGCTTCCTTAGCATCCGCAAAACGCCTTCCAATGTTCTCAAGTGTAGGCGGCCTGGAAGTCAAGTCCTTCATCCCAGAGTCATACACGCGAAACATTGGGAAGCCAAGACATGTGCCTCTGCAGTATACAGGTGAGCAACTCCTAGACTTCTTAAAAGATGCAGGAGTTATATCGGCGCACAGAGAGATAAAGTATTACGGCCAGAAAGACGGAGCAGTAATGTCGCATCCACTTCACACAGCAATTCTGACTTTCAAGGACGATCGCCGTATTCCAGGAAGAATTTACTTAGGTTCCAGCAGTCATCTTGTCGAGGAATATGTAGGACCAGCATTTCGCAGCTATAACTGCCAGCGATTTGGGGACATGCCGAAAAATTGCCGCAGCACACGTCGATAGAAAATCTGTTCAGAATATCATGACCACAAAAAGTGCAAGTCACGCCTTCAGCCTAAATGTGCGAATTGTGCGGGGAACCATGCCTCATCCTACTCTGGCTGCCCTCATAACAAGGCAACAGCACAAATTCGTCAACATGAACTTATCCATGGAAGACAACCGCGACGCAATGAACCCTTCCCAAAGCTTAACATTGTTCATCCAGTGCAAGGTCACCTACCTCAGGGGGCACCGGAAGCATCACAGCCAAGAAAACCAACAAGTTATTCCTCCTCAAGAGAACAACCAAGAGTGTAATCAAGAGACCACTCAGGAGGATCACAGTCAAGAGCCCAGTCTTATGCGTCAATGCCACGGAAACTCACACGACAGCAGGCAGGAACTAATACCCCAGAAAACTCCAATATTCGCACACATTATTCTAAGCGGCCTTACGCACCTCCTGCAGAAGTAGCGCCTGCTAATAGCGAACATACCACCGCATCGGTGACACAAGTGATTTTGCCAATGCTTTTCGCAGCTCTTAAGGCAATCCTATCGGCTCTACCGGAAGCAAACAACCTACCAGAAGTGAAAGCCTTGTTGCCTCTGAAAGTACTATTATGTCAACAATCCGGGTCTAGGGCGTTTTAACGTAAAGTTATTCCAAACTTTTCTATTCCAATTCTGCAATCAGCCCTCCGCGATTGGTAAAAAAAAAAAAAAAAAAAAACTTTTTGGACCACCTCCACTTCACCTGTCTGTCACGCGACGTCACGAAAACCGCAATTGCTCCCCATCTAATATGACGTGCACACACAGATTATGGATGATTTGACCGAACAAGAGAAAAATAGTTATTTCTGATTCGACGCCATTTCGTCATTAGCCCTCGGCTATTGGTCGAAGGTTTTCGGGCTGCACCCACTTCGTCTGTCTGTCACTCGACGTCACAAAACCGCAGAACTCACCGCGTCAAAGGGACGTGTACGCGCTAAAGATGTATTAATATGCCGAAGAAAAATGAATTTTCTTCTGAATAGCCGCACGCTGTCCCGTTCCGAAAGGAATAGAAGATGGCGGTCGCCGATCACTCAGATACTGGCTGCTCGCCCTTGCCGGAGAGCATGGGTTTATTTGCGTGTAATTAAACTTTTTGCATGACCGTGTAACATTTTCGAGCACTTTCGGCACGTTTACGACCTCGTTCTGCCAACTCTTCTTTGCTGAGGATCCGTTTTAGCGTCATTTTTATGCTTCCGTTGCACGCCACCGCGGTTTTCGACCAGCCACCGCAAGCTAAGTAAGGGAAAGTGGACCAATCGCAGACGCTGGCACCAGCCTCTTCATCCGGTTATCAATTTTCAGTGGAGTCGCTTGGCCCCATCGAATACCTCTCCACTTGAGCATGCTCCTCGCCTCTTGTCAACCAATTAGATAAGGCAAGCCGTTCAGTATAGGCAATGTTATTCGTTTTTCAAGCAAACAAAAGTTGCCTCCTGTGAACGAGGAGAGCGTTTGGTTGGTCTGTTCAGACAACCCTGCGCCTGACCGCTCGATGCTAGCGTCGGCAGTTACGCAAATTTGACGTCAGGAGATTGGAATAAAACATATTGGAATCATTTTACGTTGTCGGGCCCCAACAATTCGGCAAGCAGTACATGAATAACCGCTACAAAAATGTCTCCATATTTCAGTGGAATGCCTACAGTCTTCGGAGGAACTGTGCTGACTTTCGTAAACTACTTGTACAATACAACTTTCCAATACTTTGCTTGAAGAGGCCGGAATCAGTGTCGATTTTCGCCTCTCGAATTATGTGATATACAAGACTTTTCGTCAAGGTGCTGTTGGCAGAGTACTCCTGTGCGTCAGAAAGGACCTACCATCTTATCAAATTCGGTCCAGTGATTCAGTCTTTACGGAATTCATCGCATGTAACGTATCATTGGTAAGCTCTGCATACCAGTGATTAATCTACATCTACAACCTTCAAACCGGATTTCAGTAGAAGCGCTAGTGGATATCTTCAAAATAGCTCATTCTAATGTATTTATATGTGGACACTTCAATGCACACAACATTATCTGTGACAGTGACTGTTGTGATGCACGTGGTAATGATCTTAGTGCACCATAGATAAATGCAACTTTACTGTTTTAAACAATGGATCGCCAACATTTGTTAGTGGATATAATTATTCAAGCTGCATGGATGTTACCCTGTGTTCGCAACATCTAGTGAATGGTGTGGGATGGACAACAAATATGGAAACGCGCGGAAGTGATAATTTTCCCATCCTTGAAAATCACCCTAGCATGCACAACTATATCAGGCATTACAGTGGGCTAACCAATTGGAAAGCTTTTCGGTACCGCCTAATGAATCAAATTTATCAACGTACAATGGCTGAAAGATCTACCGATTTTTTTTTTCAGGATAATGTGAGCATATGCACAGAAAAGGCCTCAATTCCAAAAGAGTATGCTGCAGTCGACGGATAGTGTGAACACCTAAGCGCCATCAGACGCCGATCCGAAGGGCTGTACTGACGGAACGGAAGTTTAGAAGCATACAAAAACGCTCAGAAAATTCACAATGTATGCGCAAACACATGGAAAATTTAGGCGAATGGCGCTGGCACGATTTATGCGGCATGCTGTCTCCCCACACGCCTATCCTACAATTTTTTCTAGTAATTCGTTCTTTAAGCGGACCTATAACACAGAGCTTCTCATTTCGTGCTCTCGCTGTAGCTCGGGACACGTATGAGATAATAGTTGCAGATGAATTTTTCAATCCTATTTCCAGACCTGTATTTTGATCACAATGTGCAGAATTTCATAATTCAGTAGTGTTAGCTAAGCGAAAAATTACTGCATGCTATTGGGTACATCTTCAATTATATCTTGCTTTCACATTAAGCGAGTTTCAATGTGCAATTCGATTATGTCGCCAAAAGTCTGTTGCGGAGCCGGATGGCATTACGTACAATATGCTAAGAAACCTCGGGCTGACAGGTACAAATGCTCTCTTAGACATCTGTAATAATCTATGGATAGAAGAAACTGTACCTGACTCTTGGAAAGTCGCTCGAATTATCTCAATGTTAAAACCGGGTAAGGCGCCCTTGTGCTTTGAATCCTTCCGCCCAGTTAATTCGACAAGTTGTTTATGCAAAGTAATGGACAAAATTATTGACGCGCGACTTCAATGGTGGTGTAATGAAATGGGTGTACTGTCCAACTACTTAGCAGGCTTTAGAAAACAGAGATCTACAATGGATGCAATACTGGATATAGTAACCTGTGTGGAACACGAACGTGCATGTACGTGGAAACTTGACAATAGCGGTATTCTTAGACATCAAGAGAGCATTTGACGCTGTTAGTCACGTTCATGTTCTGCTAAGTATGTTAGAACTCGGAATGTCTGGCAGGCCCTTTCGATGGATTTCTCAATTTTTGTCAGGACGCAAAATATTTGTTCAGACGGGGGAAGGAAATAGCGGTGAACTTGTTGTCAGACAGGGAGTACCACAGGGAAGCGTACTTAGCCCTTCTCTTTTTAACTGCGCCGTGGCTGATTTAACAAGAAGACTGCCATCACTGTATGCAGATGATGTGTGTATTTGGACATATGGGTCTAATATTCAATTACTTCTGATGACATTGCAAGATAGCACAAATACCATTAAACAATTTTTGTGATATAGAGGAATGGTTCTACCACACGCAGAGACAGCTGTATTGCCCTTCACTCAGAGGTAATTAAAACATTTCTCTCTCAATCTGGAAGGACACCTTTTAATGATTCTCACACAGCAACATAATACTTGATAATAATCATAATACATAATAATACATAATACTATATATATATATATATATATATATATATATATATATATATATATATATATATATATATATATATATATATATATGTATATGTATATGTATATATTTATATAAACTTGGTATAACTTGGCATAATACTTGATAGGCAGCTATCCTGGGCACCCCACATAAGAAAGCTCGAAAACGAGGTCAGTGCGATAGTGACTGCACTTTGCAGACTTGCAGCACATCGTGAGGCGGATCAGTATCGCCCACGCTGACTGTTTACAGCGCATTAATACGACAAAAGATTGCGTATTCCGCACCTATCTTACATGGACTTTCCCACACGTCAGAAGAGCGACTTCAAAGACTTTTAGCTAGAGGACTACGCATATGTCTAGGAGTTCCACGAGCGACTTCTAGCTGTCTTGTAATAGCTGAGGCTGGCCAATCACCGCTTCTAGTTGTGAGAACTACAGAAACATGCCGACATTATTTCCGTCTTCAATCACAGCATACAAGCCACCGATTGGCTCTAGACGTAATGAAACGAGATAGCAGTTATGGTCATAAAGAAATTCGAAAAAAGTTTCATATATTGCCAAGAAATGAATTTTGGAATTTAAACGCCGAATATTCTCCATGGCTGCTTACACTTCCGTAAATCTAGTTCTCAGTAGACGGGGTATTCAGAAAAAGACACATTTTCATTCAAGCTGCTCAACAACTAGCACTTTACCAGGTATATATGCATTATTCAGGATACAGACTCGTTTATACAGATCGCTTCAGTACAGTAACCTCTTCAACTTCAGCATTCATAATACCACACCTCAATAAACAAGAACCTTTTAAGTTATCTCGTGCGACTCCGTCCACAACGGCTGAACTATTCGCAATACTATGTGCAATAAAATTTAGAACTTCAGTTACAGATGCACAAGAATGGGTTATTTTGAGTGATTCACAGGCTGCACTAACATCACTGTACAGCAAAAAAAGAAAAGCAATCAGTGATAGTATAATATACGGAACACTTAAAGACCTCACAAAGGCAAGCCAAGCGAAACATGAAATAGCATTCTAGTGGATATCAGGGCATTGTAACGTTCCTGGCAACACAGAAGCCGATGAAGCAGCACGACAAGCACACCTCAAAGATGATGTGGTTCCGCTCCCAATATCAAAGAGTGAAATACGCTGCATTATCAGAACAAAATCTTTCAAAATGTGTAGAAATACGTGGTTTGACCAGAAGTGTAAGAGCTGAGATTTGTGTCATATTGATCCGTTTATTGAAATCAAATGTTCGTTGTCATTAGACAGAAATATGGAAACCCTTAGTCATCGATTAAGGCTAGGCAGTGCCTACACCAAAGATTCCTTACATAAAATTCGCCGTGCGGAAACCCCCGACTGTGGTGGTGGATTTGTAGATAAAAATCTACATCACCTCCTTCTAGATTGCCCACATCACTACACACCAAGACGGCGACTTAAATCAGCCCTCATTACATTAGACCGCAGACCTTTCAGTTTAAAGATACTTTTGGGTCCTTGGCAAACAAGGGCCTTGCAGAATAAGCGCCTTAATTGCATTAAAAACTTTTCTCGTAGGCAGCGGCATTGTTGGCCGTTATTAACGCCTTTAATATTCATTTCACTTCAGTGTCGCTGTTTATGTGTATGTGTTTGTGGATTCTCTTATATTGACTGTTCTGTTGTGAGTGTTATAATGCGTTTACACGATGTGTTGCTAGAGACTGTATTATTATGCGACAGTATCATTTGTATTTTGAGACTTTCTTCTACAGAACTGTGGAGTCAGTTAACTTGTATATTGTATGTACCATGTATCTGTTACGTCATAGTGTTACTGCAAAAACGTTGCTTGACAATTTCTTTGTCGTGTTTGTATGAGAAGGTTATTGGTATGTCATCTTGAACCATGTATGTTGTAGGCCAGACCCATTCAAGAGCTAAGGAGTAGCCGGCGCCTTAAATTGTGCGTCAACCATCTCCTGATATTTTATGAATAAAAAGATACACAAGGTAAATAAAAGGGAAATCAAAGACAGAATGACGATTCTAGCGCCGTATTTGAAGCACCTTGATCGCCTGCTACATCTTCTTTTATTTTGGAAGGCTGGTACTACTGCGTTATACATTCCTTTATCTCACTTACGATTGCCTTTCTACTTATTTTCGTTTATCTTTTCATCCACGTAATGCCACCCCCTCCGTGTCACAGTGCATTTGCGCCATTTTTGTGGGGAACACGACGCTATATAATCCCGTGATATACTCGACAGTATATCTCCGCAGTGCCACGCACCGACGCTTTGTTTCCTGTCCAGCGATTGTGATTCCTCAGAACACTGGGGTTTGGTAGAATAGACTGATCTTAAACGTATACTGTTCGTATCGTGCGGATTGCTTTTCTTCGAAGATGCTCTAATGTTCTCTATTGTTCTCGTTTTATGCGCGCCCCGTGCAGAAATTCCAATATAAAGATATGAGCGGAAACTCTTAATGTACGCCTTCTCTAGCTTGAACTACACCATATGGTGTCCTTGTTTTCCTTCGCCGCTATCAGGGCCACGCACTACATCTCCCTGCTTTCTTTTATTACTACCGTAAAGCTGCATGATGGAACGGCATGTATAGTACAGGACGAAATAAAAACAAAATAAATAAATACAGCGTGAAGGGTAAGAAAGCCGATGAAGGAGATCGGAAGGAAGGACAGCCAGTGATCGTTTAAAAAAAAAGAAACGACAGTGAAATAAAATCGACAAAAAAGACCGAAATATCTGCGATATATCGAAAACACTGAATTTGAGCGGCAATGGTGTAGTACGCATTTACCCTTCACAGTCGCTTGCTGGGCACTTCAGAACGTGAAACAACCAGTCGTTTTTTTTTTTCACTTTTCTTTTCTTTTTTTAATAGGGGTTGGCGCGTTTTTACGGGACTGCACACAGACCGTGCATTATTCCTCTCTCTCTCTCTCTCTTTCACGGGTGCTGTCATAATAGAGAGAAAGAGAGAGAGAGAAATAGAAATGAACTTGATAGCACAAATAGCTCATCATCCAAACTATCGTCACTGGTAACAAATAGAGCGTGGAGAGGCCGCACATTGCATATATTGCTGCGCAATTTTGTCGCCACTTAGCTCTTCTGCCAACCCTACATGTTTTGTATAATTATTTTAGCCAACATATATTTCAAAGAGACGGGCGCTCACCGACAGATAAGTTATCATCACGCAACCTTGCTATGCCGTGTAGAATATTTCCGGATAATATGCAAAGCATATAAAACCTGCTCCATTTTATTTTCTATTTCAATTTCCATTAGCAACTTGAAGGGTAATGTTAAACGCCAATATATCTAAGACCAAAGAAAAAAAAAGTTATGGTTTCTGTTCATCGGCCTTTCTCACGTTCAATATCCCGCTCTCTTCGCCACCGCAAGCAGCCGGCTGATCTTTTCCGTTTCGCAAGCATCGAAAAAAAAAAGCCCAAGACGGTGCGGACAAACCCGTTGTTTCAGCAAACGCAGCACTTTCAGGCATCCGAGGTGAACAAATTGAAGAGCTGACCCACAGACAGCCGGCGAAAGATGTGATGCTAAACGCTCACAAAAAGCTAAATACAATCTAGTGGCATTAAACAGCGACGGGCAAGGAGGGGGGCAATGCGGGCTAAGGTTGATGGGAAGGGCGCCGACCGCCGCGGTCCTCGTAAAATTGATAACCAAACCAGGCACAGATAGGCGCAATATAAATTCGCCAGCTTACGGGCATGTATCTAAGCGGGGCGGGATCGGAAAAGCGAAACCTCTCAAGTCGAGATACGCGTAAACGGTCCTCAAAGACAGGAAAGTGGGGCCAGTGCTATAGAAACTACAGGCATCCTATGCCGAAGTAGAAGAGAGGCAAAGACAGAGGAAAAAAGGGGCCTAACTGGAGCCATAAAGCCGAAGGAAACGGCGCCACATCGGAAACAGGGAAAGAAGCCATTATTTCGGCGCTCGACGAGGCAACCCTGGGCTGCCTCAGGGAGACAAGAGGAGGGAAAAAAAGAAGAAAAAAAGACCGGGCCTGGCGTGCGCTTGAGTGCAAGGGCAACGGCGCGGAAGGCAAACCAAACGGCGAGCCAATGTGAAAAAAATAAAAATCGCAGATGCTTTTGTCTATGGTCCCAATGGGGATATTGAGGGTGTTCCCAGCCAGAGGGATCCTTTCGGTAACCACATCTTAAACATTTCAACGGCAGCAGGCTTTCTTTGGCGCTTAGTGCACATGCAGATCTGAGCACGCCTCAAGGTCCTCGTGCCAAACGTCTGTTGTACTCAAATTTAAATATTTGACTGTCAGCCCAAGACGAGAAAAATAAGGAGAACTAGGGGTCTCGATTTTTCGTTGTACTTACAACCTCATGAAGCCAACAGACAAAGAAGGAATGAAAGCTTAAACGAAATTGACTGTTAGCTGTTAAGCAGTTACAAGTGTTTCATGAAACTTGCGCGACCTTTGCTGGTATTAGAGGTCACCAGGAATTATAAATCTTAAGAAGTCTGTGCCGACGGCTTGATTCAATCATCTTTACTTACATCGTATCGATATGGGTATAGGCTCCAGCAGAAATCCAGGATTTAACGGGAAAAATTCCTACCTCTCCCCTCCCCTTTCTTCCTACACAAGTCGCGCCTTCATCATCGTCCCTGCGGGCGTTGTCGTTATCCTCCATGTCACCGTGGCGCTGTCCACGTCGAATCAACTACCGATACTATGGGTGGCATTGAAAGCGTTCCTCTTTCCTCTCAGCGCCCATTGTATAAGTAGCGAACCGGGTTTCCGGTTCTAGCTGCCCTATCTGCCTTTCTCTTTTCTTTGCTCTGTTTTCCTCCGAAGTATACCTCTACATTTCGTTTCCTTTGTTGATGAGGCCCAGCATTAACAATAAAAGAAGTCCCCAAGCACTAATAATGACAGTCAGTGTGTCTCTCGGATGACATTATGAATAATATTAAAACAAGGGGACTCGCGATAGAATTATAATTTTTACCTACAAATCTTCGCGGCATCGGCGGACATCGGAATTTTGGCGATTATCGCCGCTGCCAATAATATTTCACAATATTTCACAATCGAGTTTTTAAATAAGTTTTGAGTGTACGTTGTATTGTATGAAAATTTCCTAGTATCTCACTTGTTTCCAGAAATAAGCACTCAAGATGTGTAGCGAAATGCATTGCTATTCTAGTTACAATGTGTCACACCCTTGGGCAAACGCAGCACGAAGAAATGTTAAGTGGAACAGCAACGCATTTCAAGGCACACTCTTCTTTTTTTCGAATTTCTCGAAACTGGTTCTTAAAAGGGTAGCAATTGTACCGAAAGGTTGCTCTCAAAACTAGCTGCTTTTAATTTTGCATTAACAACAATTCCTTATTTTTCAATATATAGCATCCTAATCAGCAAGCTACTTTAATCGTAATTAATTATTGGAAATTATGGAGAAGTTCGATATGTTTCCTGTTCTTTTTTCAGTACAAAAGTAAATAAATAAATAAATAAATAAATAATACTTTACCTGGAATCATGGCGATAATAAGGAGTCGTCGCAGGAGTACTCGGTACGGAATTATTTAATTTTTAGGTTATGTCGCCCGGTGTAGCTACCAAAAGATGTGCACTCACACAATTTATTCAGTGTATTTTGTGATGTCAGCAAGCGTACCTCGCGCTAATTGTGGAAAGCAATGCCACGCGAACTGATTAAAATAGTACTTCGCAAGCAGACATTATTGCGTTCACGGCGTCCCTCGGGCTGTGATCATGTCAGCCAGAAGAGAGGGTAAATTATGATGCGGGCTGGCCATAAGTTAGTGGCACAGAGCCACTACCACCTCAGAAGAGCACTTTTATCGCTCGTGTTTTGTTTGCTACCGATTTGGGGAAATGCACCACCTTTTTCCAGATTTAATCGCGAGAAACCAGGATTCAATTGTTGTTGTTACTGTTGTTGTTATTTGTTTTGAAAGCATACATGCAAATGAGAGGAAAGGAAGAGTAAGGAGCAGGCAGGTCACTGCCGCCGGAAGGGGCACTACGTCTGCCTACACTCTTCAGAAAGAAGGAGGAGACAGAAACGTAGAAATGGAAGATGTGAAAAAGGGAAGGAAAGATGACAGAAAAAAAACAGAATGTGCCTCATGCAAGATGCTGTCACACAAGCGCCAGGAAAAATGCATACAGGAAAAAATTTTAATGGTCATTTAACCGATACATTTGTTTCTGTTAAAACGGGGTCTTTGTTCGCCTTTTCTTGATCTTAGAGGGCTGAGTTCAATTACTAACCAATATTAATAACTGTAGCTGAAACGGAGGCCGATGATCCGTCAAGGCCGATACTTTTCCGCGACTGCAATTATGAGCACAAACTATTCAGAGAGAGAGAGAGAGGAAAGGCAGGGAGGTTAACGAGAGGCGCGTTTCAGGTTTGCTATCCTGCACTGGGGTAGGGGATATAGTTGTTGTAAAGACGACAAAGAGCAAGAAAATAAAGGTACAAGAAAAAGAAAAAAGAAAAAAGAATAGAGAAACAGGTAACGGAAAAGGCGCTCCAATCACAGGCGTTCACACAGGCTGATCTATCTCAAGAGGCCCAGTAGCTCTTACACGGCCTTCTCATGCGATGTTAAGTCGCGTCAATGTTGCAAAGTTATTTCTATGACAGAGGCTTGTCGTCCAACTTGGCTGAGCATGAATACGGCACCACAAACTATTCAACGTTCGCAGATGAGTATAGTACCTGTTATGACGCAAGCAGCTTCTTTAATATGCATTTGAATTTATTACTGTTTCCTTTAATCTACTAAATGCTAGAACTACTACTACTGAGGAACTTGACAGCATTAACAACGACGACGGCAGTAACGATGATGACGATGAGAATGATGATGATGTCAGTGGCATTATTCTTCATGCAGACTACGCGTGTGGTCTCTGTGGCTAACAAGTACCAGAGTGTCCCTATACGCCAGAGCGCTTACGGGAATAAACCTCTGAAATTTAACGATCCGTAGACTTCCGGTCGATTTCACAACTGAAAAAGAGATTTGAACACCCTTGGGAGAGTTCTTTCGTTTTACCAGCCGGCACACTGTACCGCTTCAGTGAACGAAAGAAATATACACGAATGCAAGCTGGCCTGCAAAGACATCGATTCGGCCCACGCCACCTGCGTAAATTCTTTCTGCTTCCTGTAAAGTTCGGCTAGTTTCCCTTTGTCTTACCTTGCGTTTCTTCCTTTCAGAGAAGAAAACGCGCAGCTTCTATTTCTCTCTCCTTTATTTTTAATAGCTGCCCCCTTCTGACAGTAAAAACTGAGGGCTGGGGCGAAAAGGAAGAAAGACCCCGTATAACGTATTAGGGCGAATTGCCTTATCTCGGCGAATGTGTGGCGAGCTTCGATGACTATAAACGCCGCTGCCTCGGTGGGCACAAGTCGGAGAATGACCGTAACGGGCCGGGAGACTTCAGTCGCACGAGCGAGGGCAAAAAAGAAAAGGGATAGAGGTAGGAGCGATGAAACAAATGTACAAGACGAAACCTAATACCGGCTGTCAAATGGACAAAACACATATAACAATGGGTAGCGCCAAGACGTTAAAAGGGAAGAACGAAAGCAGGACACGGGACTGATCTGAGCTGCGGACAAACCTCCGCGCATTCTAGCCGACTAAAAGGAAGGGCCGCACTTCGCAGCCGATCGGAGCGCCGCCTGTATGAAGAGGGCGGCATTTGGCGGCAGTGCCGGGCTCGACGATTGGAACGAAGGCTTTCTGTTCTCGCGCGCTTGTGTGCGAGTGGTCTCCGTTTTTCGCTTTGTTTCGGTTGTTGTACGCGTTGATTGCGGCGAGGGGCCTGGTGGCTTTGACGTTCATGCGCCTTATACGAGCATTCTCTTGCCGCGCTTCGCTCTTATATATAGCTGCGCGATTGCCCGCAGGCCGGCGCTGCGCGCCCGCCAATTGGTTTTACGTTCCTGTCAGAACGAGGCGCGTTCTCGTCCATTTTCACTTTTGGCTGTAGGCTTAGCTTGGCTTTGCCCGGATAGGACGACGTTAGTGCGGGTTCTCGGAAGCTGTCGTGAGGCCGACAGACAACGCGACGGAGGCGGAGAACGTGGTGCTTGCCGCGGATGGCGACAGGCAGAGGGCCAAGATTAAGCGAAGGAAGTAATCTTCTTTTCAATCACTCTCTCTCTCTCTCTCTCTCTCTCTCTATATATATATATATATATATATATATATATATATATATATATATATATATATATACATATATACATATATACATATATATATATACATATATACATATATATATATACTCTAAATGATCCACGAACACTAGGCGTGCGCTTGGAGTTTTTTTACACGCTTACTACAAGCGTGACATTCGGCACACTTACTGATCACGCCTACCAGGAGTGATCAGCAACCCTTCCTCACTCTCAGCAGCGGTGATAGGTACCTCTGTTCACACGCTTATTATGGCGTGAGCGTTATCCACGCTTAGAGACGGCGCCCAAGGGGAAAGGGGGATGGGGTGAGGAGAATTCCCCAGCCCCCATCGCCTCTGCTCTGCATGCAGGCAACGAAGAAGCGCCAGATCTTGTCGGCTTCGGTCGCTTCTCCGAATTAAGCGAGCTTTGCTCACCAAGCTCTTCGCGGTCCTCCTCTTCTGCTTCGTCGGCGCAGAGTGTGACGGACCAAGACGGTATGGCAGTGGCAGCAGGACGGCTAAGTAGTAGCTGAACACTCTGCAGAGAGATTGCGCAAGACGCTCCCGCCGGTGACACTGAAACTAATCCACTAAGAAGGGGCTTTAAGCCCTGGCACATTTCAACGACGTCAAGAAATCTAAAACTTTAACAAGCCCCATCGGTATCTTTGCACAAACAACAACCGCTCTCTGCGGCGCCGCGCGTTGGAAGGTTGCGACCCCTGTGCGAGATAGGGACGTCAGAACAGCATTATCCTATTAAAATGTTCATGTTATTGCACTCTTTTTTCGATTGTTGTCCCAAAATACCTGATCAAATTATTTTCACTGGCTTCTTTCTCTAAGAAAGGCGAATATTGTAAGCAGCGAAACAAATGAGACATATATCTTGCTGAGGTAAACCTTTTATTCAGAGCGTTAATTCCTAGAAGATGGGATACAATGAAACGTTCATGTTTTGAAACAGAACTTACAGTGTTAAAGCATTTTCAGATCGCTGAAAAAGCTTATGTCTTTATATGAGCTAGATCTAAATGCGCAACGCAGTGAACAAATTTTTAAATCTTGCTTGCACCTATGATATTTCTTTGCTTGTTCTGGCTTTACAATTGCTTGCATAAATATTGTCCCTATGCTGCCGGATATGTTATATATTTCATATAATAATGTCACTGACACTTCACTAGTGCATTGTCTAGGAATGTATCATCCCTGATCTCAATGCTGTCCTGTTCACAACCGCAGACGAGGAGCCTTGTTTACCCCCAGACAATGCAAGGTCCTATAAGGTCACTTAGCTGTATCTGAAAAAATAGGTTCTGTGTAAACAGAGTATAATGCTTTAGAAGTGAAAACACGTTTATTTTAGACTAAGAACGGTAATTCATGGTCGTTTGCTTTTTCACTGCTTTAACACGATTGCGGGTTCTTGTGACATTTATGCTACTGAGTGCTCTTGAAACGTTGCAGTTTGGATGTTTTTAGAAGTAGGTGATATACGAAAGAGGGTCGACTCGCCGCAGTATTGAGAGCGTGCTTTGGAAGTCTGAATCGCATGCACGCATCTCAAGCGACGTGTGAGGGCTCAGAAACTTTCAGTATTTTTTATGCGATCACAAGACATTTTTTTCAATTTTAGATCATTTTCATCAATCCTACTTCCAGACCATAGTTCGCTTTCAAATGCGGCCTGAAAACAAAGTAACAGTGTGGAAATCGCATTTAGATGAGACACATAGCTGAAACTGATTTTGGTTGATAATGCTCTCCATAAATATAAAGTTTAAAAATTCGAACACAAATGGCAACGCATTCGATGGAACCTTTTAATGTCTAAGCAAAAATGAGCTAAAAGGACGTATTTACGCATAATTTTCAACACAGAGGCGATGGACATTTCGGCAGGGATGACATTCTACGGGCACTTGTCACTCGTGAAGTCTGACTGCATACATAGACGGGTTTGCAGCTGGAAATCAAGAGCTGCATCAGTGCATTTGCAACAGAAAGAATATTCACGTTCATTGGACACAGTCACAGTTCCACTTTTTAAAGCCCAAACTGCAAAATATGCGAAGTTGCACATAGATATCGTAATCCAGAATGCAATTCAGGTTGGAAATTAAGAAGCATGTGTGCTTACAACATCTCATGCAGCGCGTCTGAGATGCAGGTCAGTCGACAAATGGCTGACAAAATTATGAATTTTCGATTTATCGGCCGCGGTATACTATGAGTGGCATACGTCACAACTTGAGCGATCACTGACCAACACAGATGGTAATCATAAGTGTACGGAGAGAACGTAGGCCCTAAGAGTGTTTCTGACTGAGGCGTGAAATAATCTTTATCGCTATCACTGGCTGGAAAACCGCGGTAAAGTTATTTTTCTTGTTAAGCGTGCCGGTACACTCAGTACCGTATTTCCGCGTAAATAATGCAACCAGAAATATAATATAAAGGAGGACTGTTGAATTATGAGGAAAAAAATATAGTACGCTTATAACTCAAGCTTCTCCATCAGACAACAGGAAATGCCGATTAAAAGCGGATGCCCACGGGGCTTCATTCGTCGTTGCTGCGAGCTATCGTCGCAAAATGAAGTGAAAGGACCGGAGCTGAGGCCTCTGTCACTGTCAGCGCGAATACCGCCAGACACCCAACAACATTATTGCGTAAACCTCATTCGGAAGGGTCCGCGATGCAATCGAACACGGCAAAGCCTTTCACGGATTGCGTGATGGTCCGCTCGCTTGCCGCACCTACGCAACAGCGCCGATCATCATGCGCAAAGTTGCGACAAATACGCCGTAAACACACCGATGTGCGAATAACAGCGTTCAAAGTCATGAGAAGAAACACGGTGCAAAATGCACAGTAGCAACTTCCAGCTCGCCACCCTTGCCCAAGGCAAAGTGCCAACAGGCACGGAGAGAACGGTGAGCTGGCAAATATAAAATTTAAAAAAAATGAATACGTTACATTGGCGACACGGGCCAGAATATAACGCGAGGCGCGCCCCGACTTCACAAATTTCTAAAATGACCCCGCCTTATAATTGTGGAGATTTGGTACTTGGGCACAATAAACAGAACAATTCAAAGTAATTCAACAGCCTAGTGTTAAAGCGTGTTAAAAAGAGCAGTAGGTTGACTACTTTTTATTTCGATCAAGGCTACTGCTCGCGTAGAAGGTTCTCGCTTTCCACTAAAATGCGCCATTAAGGCAAATCTTGCACCACACATGCAGACACTGAAAATTATGACAAATATCCAGTTTGCCGCCCTTCAGTAAGAACGAATCATGACTTATGTTCCTGCCTATATATTCCAGTCGTCTATAAGTGGCAGGTGAGGGGCCACAATACATGCGCCGTCCAAATGTAAAGGCTGTTCCTGAGGCGTCAGAAATCGGTGAATATCGTCTCGTAAACTGGGCACAGTCACCCTCTCTATGCCTGCACCATCTGCGTTGTAGGCCAAGATTGTCTGTAGAAGGGAACATGGCGATGGACACCAACTCGGACAATTAGACCGCAAGCTCTGTGCTGCAATGAACGAACGCCGTGACATTCTGCCGTAGAAACCACACCCAATGTGGCCAATCGAGAGCAGTCTTCAATACACCATGGTCTTCGTCAGCTCCCCAAGTAATGTTTCGAATTCTCCGCATGGCGGTGAGAAGGCGCAGAGAATTGTTCTCCCTCGCGCACGCTCCGTGCAGATCACGTGATATAAAACGGTTCCCCTGTTCAGATTATTATAAGCATGATTGACAGTTCCCGCGCAAGCGCTCTGCCGGATGTTAAGCATGTGATTTGCGTTTCTCACGCGTACGCGGCCCGCTCACGCTCGCGCAAGACCGAACCATGGCACGCAGTCTTATCCTGACGCTTACATGAAGGAATGTCACGCATATTTTCGGTCACGTAGGTCTTGAAACGCCATCCACGCCTCATTTACATGCGCGTCACGCTCAATCTTACAGCTTAGCGTGAGATTAAGCAAGAATTTTTTTAGAGTGTAGGGCCTCGGAGGAGCGATTACACCAGCGGCCGTCTTCCATTAGCGCCTTTCTTGCCTGTGTTTTGCCCCAGAGTGTACAACAGAATACTTCGTCTAATCGTTAACTAAAGCGCTTGCTTAGTCCTTCTCATGAAAGATAATTCGTCCTCATTACAACGTCCGGCGTAGAAGAAAATCGCCAGATGAGAAGTTTAGAGGTGCATGATATGATGAAACGCATTCTGGTATGTTCACATCCCTGCTTACTGATATCATTGGTTTTAGTTTGGCGCCATTCCGGCATTGAAAATGTCGTTGTAAATCTGTGTTTGCTCCAAGAGAGTGCTATAGCTGGAACTCTTCCTATGGTAGTACTCGAAATAGTCTTGAAAGTATAGGACACTTCAGAAAAGAGATGTACAAACAAGAGGAAATGTCTCTTTTGAGATCGTCAGATAAGGTATACGGTGTTTTCTTCTTCTTTCGACCATCTGGAGGCAGAAATGGCGGCATATGGAAGTGGTACTCATCTCGGGTCCATATCGCTATTTGTTTCTAATTTGAAAAGCCTTTGTTTACTTCCATAACCATCACTTATCGGCGAGCGGAGACCCCCACGTATGAATTGTTGCCACAATCCAAAGTAAACCTCCCAAAAGAAGTGTATATCTGTATGCTATCTGCAAATATATGCTTTACAGATGTAGAGAAGGGAGCGAAAGTTTGGAGACGGATTGAGTCGCGAAATTTTCTTTTTTTCTCAGGGTTGGCATGCCGGCTGAAATAAACCGTATAGAATTGGAAATCAAGTGCATACGCGTGTTCGACCAATGCAGTGTATTCCTCACGGCATGCTGCCGTGACGAACGCGCAGTTTATTGTTCACATCATTAGATACGATGTGAACAAAAAATAAACCCTAAACTTTTGGCTACCTAACATCGCTCCTCCTCCAAGTTCAAGACTCCAGACGACAGCGTCGTGCACTGCCGCCGTCGAATGGTCATAAATAATGGAGGAATAACTCGTTTCCTAAGAGCTCTCCTACACGCCTTTCAACAAGAATAACCCCTCAAGTCCATGAAAGTGGCAACAGACACACGTTTTCAATCAATCACCGACTCTGCAGGAACCGATCGATAGCCAAAACAGATCGCACGGTGCGCTGCAGCACGAAAGCGTCCAGCATATATACACGCAGTTTCGACACCATGCAGACGTGCGCGAAAGCGTCAGCACCGATGCTGCGCGCGCTTGCGTGTTTCGTACAGCAACCTGCTTCGGCAGAACGCGTAAAAGAAACATTCAGATACAAAAAGCCAGAAAGGAAGCTTTTTGGCCGGGGAGTGCGAGAGAAGGGAAAGCAAAGAGGGAGAGACGACTTAACTTTCGCATTGTGTGCCAACGCGCTGCAGCATCCGGAGAAATAGGCAACGTGTCCAGAGCAGGTGACTGGCCTCATCGACTCACGCAGGACGCAATGGGTCATTCATGGGAGCCGAGAAGCCGCCAGCGCCACCACTGATGGCGCAAAGCGTGAGCGTATGCGGCGAATGTATTTGATCGAAAGGCCTCCCTTTGCAACCAATGGCGCGCTATTCAACGAGCGTTTCGTGCTCGAGCAACGTCTGTTACCACGAGCGCGCTCCGGAGCGCTGTGCGTGCCGTCAGAGACGAAAGGCGGCCATTTCCAACACGTGCACATGAATGTTCGCTCACACGCGTGGCGTGAGCCATTTGCGAGAAGCGGTTGTGTTCTTGCAATGACGGCGTCGAAGCATAAAACGCTGTCACAACGGAAGTAATCAAGCAGGAACGAGCACGGGAATTCTACTGCGCAAAAGCTACAAGATGAGGGACGTTTATTAGAGGAAGCTTTAGCTTGACGGCTACTATCTAAATACATGGCAAATTTGATGATGTTTGTTGCATTGCGAATAAAACGTTAAAATCTAGTGACAGTCGTGCAGCCAGTTTTCGATTTGGGCCGTAAATAAAAATTGCTGAAGATCGTAAATTTTCAGCAGAAGTAACTATCATGTTTGCAACTTTGTAACTCAGCAATAAAAGACGATATCACAATTCTGCTAATCGCATCTAATAGTGCATATAAAGTGAACAAAAACAATGTATTGTACATGGCTCTCAATTTAACCACTAAAATGTGAGTAGGACTTTTGCAAAATCCATGTAAACAACGTAACACTTTCAGGGAAGACATTAATTGGCGTATGAAATTTGTTCGTTTTGGCTGCTCTAACAGATGCATATTGCAGAACTGCGATATCCGTAGTTGGTGAAGAGCTGCGAATTTGTAAACTTGGTACTTCAATTTTCTTTTTTTTTTTCCGGCCTTACCTATTTTTCAAGCTTCGTTTTCAAAAGTTCAGGCAAGAAATGAAAATTCTGCTTCAGCAGTCATTAGAATTTAACTTTCTCTCTCAAATTCAACAAATATCATTAAAACCGGCTGAGTGATGATTTGAGAAAAGCGTTTCTACGTTTCACACGTATTCGAACAGACAGCAACGAAGTTGGGCTCGAGCTAAAGCTTCCTCTTAAGGGCTGTTGCAGCCACTTAAATAATGGGGAAAAAAATAATGAGAAAAATTTTTGTCAGAGGCTGTGGCTATAGCACGTTGCCTATATATTTTGGCAAGATCAATGTAACTCCCCCGGGCACACATAAAATCTACGCGTTGCCACACGGTGCTTTAAAGTGGTGCATAGGAGAACGTGTAGATCAGGACCAACGCTTGGGCTACCCGCGTGCACACGTTATCGCCTGATCTGAGCGGCGTGATTAAAAGCAAAAAGATTTATTTTATCGTCTTGCTTTGTAGATTCACCACACCCTTTAAAGCAGGCCACATAACTAGCGCCGCGCCAGTAGCCATTAAACTTCATAGGGCAAGCGAACAACCACAAGGCATGCCGTCAACTGTCTCCCGAAGCAGCGATGGTGGCAAAGAAACTGCGCGGCCGAGCAGGGCCTCACATCGACCAAATACGCCCTTCGCAATGTGCGTGCAACGAAAGCTTTCCACGGAGTTCCATTTGAAGATGCGGTTCACTTTGAATGCAGCGCTACGTTTTATCACGGGGCCCACCATGAGTGGAATAGTGTCGGTGCGTACTGAGTGCGGCTGCGGCGCCTTGCATGTCGCTTGATAACGAAAGTAATCATGGTTTTAGTAGCACGTAGGTTTTTTTTTTTTTAATTGTCGACGAGGTTGTGTTAGCATAGGCACTAATGGGTTTCAAGGCCCATCTGAGACCACGATCGAGCGTGCTGTACACCGAAAAAGGTGAGAAATGTCACCTGGCCCGTAGAGCAATACATCGCGAACTCTAGCGCAGTCAACATCAGCGAGAAGATAGTTGATGTGATAGTGGGAAGCTTGTACTACGGTTACATCAACAACGCCTGTCGACAATCTCTCGGCCAGCCATTTGAACGAATAGCTCAATATTACACAGGACAGAGGACACGAATAGCGAAGAAGCATTTCACTGCTCAGAAGACCCGCCGAAAAAAAAGGGGGCAGCATTAACTCACATGGTCTTTGAAACCGAGGCAGAATGCGCCAACGAAGAATTGCATGATGAAAAAGCAGCGAATCGGACCAAGAGATTGAGACAGCCAAAAGAAAGGAGAAAGGCAGGGAGGTAAACAAGAACAGAAATATCCTGTTTGATACCCTACCCTTAGGGGCGGGGGTGCCGAACGATAAGGAAAGAGAGAGAGAGAGAGAGAGAGTACACACACATGATCACAGCCGTGCACAGTACATAATAATAGTTAACACTAGTCAGATTTCAAGCCTCTAGTGTATAGGTGAGCTTCTTAAAGAATGTTAGAACAGCATTCATAGTCCTCTCTTGCGTGGGCTTGTGAAGTCGGTAGTTTAATATTACTTATTCTGAAAATGTTCTATCGGAAAATGACGGCAAGGTAACTAACTTGCAAGACGATCGCGGTTACCTGAAATTACACGATTAACATTACAAGACATGAAGGTATTTGCGAGGAACTTGTGCTGGGCCTCACTTATGTTTACTAGAGAAAAAAAACATGTTAACCGCTAAAAGGATCAAAAGCTTCAGAAGCACAGAGAGGAACAAAAGCTCCTTTCAAAACGGGAATTCTTCCATTATGAACGCAGATAACTAGTGTCATTGTTGCAGAAACATATATTGCATAGCGGCAACCATAGTAAGAGAGAGACCGAGAAAAGGAAGAGAGAAAACGCAGAGAAAAAGAGGAGAGAGAGAGCACAGTTTCACACACGTTTGAAGGTGCGCACTGGACCTATATAAACAGTCGCCAGGGCCTGTCGATTTGAGATACTGCAATAACTCTTCCATGGCTTTCTGTGCCATCGACGTAGAGCGACCTATTTCTCTGTGTAGGCGGCACAGCGCAGTTAAATATCCCCTTCGCTTTACTAAAGCGACACTAAAGGCAAATATTAAGTCAATGTAGAATGTTAAAATACATCCCAGAAACCTCGCAGCACTTGTTTCGTGCCGGGACAGGACTTCGTTTAAGATAAAATCGTGCCTGAACGGCGCGGACGCACTTGGCGCATTTCAAATCGCCCGCCCCTAAGCGGGGGAGGGGTGACGTTGCGTACGCTATACCCACCCTTTACAGCCGTCTGTGAGTAAAACGGCGCCCGACAGACAGCGCTACAGGTTTTTTTTTTTTTTTTTTCTTTTTTGTGCAAGACATGGAGAAACCAAGCCAGATGGAGCGTTGGATTCGCCGCTGAAGCTGCTTTTGTTTAAGTGGCGTGGACCGTCCGGGCATCCGCGACATCACATAGACGTGGAAATCTCTGCCACTTGAATTTTGTGGGAGTTTCGCGAGCTAGCAAAACAGGCGACGTACGAAGCGATAACGAAACTACTGAGACGCGAAGGAGCTGGCGGGGCAGCGTCGAGCGAAAGCAAAACCTTTCGACCGCCCGCGTCGTTGTCAAGGGCAACGTCAATTAGTTCTTTTTTCTAAAAATCGAATAGAACTGGACAAGTAGCATTTTCTTCCATGTTATAATGCAATGTAATTATCTTTTTTTCATTGTGAGAACTTGAGTACTAGTGACAGAAATAAAATGAGTCCCTTCGTCCTCGTGCTAGTACTTGAATGCCCCTCGTGAGTCGCAAATCGTGTCCTGCACTTACCTCAATTTCTCGATTACTAAATCTTTGTTCCCGATAATATTGACGCCTTAGGCGTCCTCGAGCATAGATCTATCACTTTAGTTTCACCTAATATTTGCTTTTAGTGCCTAAGCGGTGATGACGCAGGTCTCAGCATGTAGTTGTCGTTGCTGCCACCACGTCAAAATATGTTTCATCCCCAGAGGGCCCTTCGCCACATAGAAGGATATGAACAATGCACATAAGAATGACAAATGCGAACACCACAAAAACGGTTGTCGTCCTGCTTTACACATCGAACAGCGCTTGTACTTTTTGCATGTCCCTGTCTGGTGTACGGAAAATTGAAAGAAAATGCACGTGCATTTTAATCCAAACTTCAGTTTAATGTCAGCAACAAAAAACAAGGGAGAGAGAGAAAGAAAATGAAGGTGCCAGCTTCGTAAAATAATTGAATAAATAAAAAAGTTCCTTATGTATGACTACACACGCCTCGTAACACACTGAGATCGATAGATATGAAGCTTGTCAGGCTTATGAATAATAATAGATGTCTTAATAGCTGGATGAAAGATTTTATTCTGTGTAAATTTAATGAAAATATGATTTCACATCATTACCTGTCCTTTGCGTCTGGTATGCATTCGCTTAATTTGACTCAACTTCGCTTAACATGCGCTGTTTCTCTCATAACAGCTGGGACAAAGCTTTGGTTCACCTTAAATAAATTATGATTTGACGCCATAAATTGTATATACTAACGTTATAAATTTTACGCTTATTTTCGCTTGACGTGACACTGATTCTGCGTGTTGAAAAACCAGGATATGGCTCAACTTTCGTTGCAAGAGACAGCCCCTAACTTACAGTAGAAAGAATGTACCTTGTGTACCTGTCCATCTTTGGTTTCAACACCCTCCCCCCACCTTTTAACCTCCGCCTGTCGCCATGTACATACAGCACATCGCGAAAACTCACCTGCGCGCTTCCTGCGGCCGTTATTACGTTCCCATGGCAACAGCTTTCTCGTGTTTCCCCGATGAGGTCATATTTCGCAAAAAGCCCCGGCCAGCTTCTTATTTCACGTTTCCGGCGTATTCATAGCAGCACGCAGGGTGAAAGAGAAGGCCCGTGCATAATGTGAGAGGGCGCGCGGTTTGATTCATCGTTGACAGTGCCACTAACCTCGATGGAAACGTGAGCGCTTGAAATTCCCAACGTGTTTTGACGTCAGACGCGCATAAGTTGGTGCAACAACAACTCATTACAAAAGAAAGCGCGGTGTTCATTGTTACCATAGGCAAATTGGTTGGGTGCTTTAAACGACCTCGTCGAAAGGCTCTACGTAGGATACTAAACCCCAAGTCGCAAGGAGCGCATTTGACGTTTTCCCACAGCTGAAATTTGCGGTGCCATCCAAGTTAATACCTGCCTTCGGTAGAGACATGCCAGTGGAATTCATTTTGTTATTTGTTTTTATAGTTAGCTCCTTTGTACGTAGGTTAAACAGAACAACGAAAAGAAATACAGACAAGCTTGCTCGTCTCCAATGAACGCCACGTGTGCATCAGTGCACCGTGGTTTTACGAACATGAGATAGGCAGTTCCATGATGACTGACTCCAGTTAATCCGCATGTCGCTGATACGTAGTCGGATACACTATTAGTGCTATTGTTTACTGTGCGCATAGTGCCTGCAAGGCACCACATGAACTTCTACTGCCGCTTTTTTTTCTGATTGACTTCGGAGGAGAGAGAGAAAATACTGTCTGAGGAAAAGCAGAGTGGTCGGCCTGTGGTAAATTGATCTTTCCAGCTGAATATACTTGTCTCGGAAGGAAGGGTAAGAGGAGAGAAATACCTAATAATTTGACCTGTGTCCAATCAAACTAAGTGCGGAGCGGGTTGTTTGGTTGATGTTTCCTGCGTACAAATTTCGCCAACGTTGTCACAAGCTATCATGCCTGCCGCTTTTTAGAATTTACCCCTGGCGGGATACCGTCACCTTCGTGGTCATACTTCCCCCAGCATAGGGTAGCCAACCGGATTCCTGACTGGTTAACATCCCAGCCTTCCTTATACATATCGATACATGCATATTGCGTGTTTCTTGTGGACGATGCACGTGGGCGCCCCGACGAAGGCGACGAACGATCTATGACTCTCGAGCTCGCGGCTGAACTGGTCAGCGTTGCTGTTATCCTTTGTAAATATACTTTGGAGATAGTCTCCAGGTT